>NC_058085.1:269756457-270027746 GCF_014858855.1 Bufo gargarizans | reverse complement strand
ATCTGTCCCTAGTGCTGTAGCTGGGCGAGTTATTTAGTGTCCGTTCAAGCACATTTCTTGTTCTGGGTTGAAATACAATTCCCAATTTAGCAATTTCATAATTTAGTGGTTTCTGCTATATCAGAGCTATTTGAAATCTATCCCTAAAAGGGTATATAATATTCAAGGTGCACATTGGGTCATTCAGAATAACTTCACACACACCCGCTACTGTGTATTTCCAAGTCTAATTCTGTCACTAAACCCATACCTGTCACCCAGCGCCTAAATACTAGGCCTCAAATTTATATCCAGCTAAATCTGTCCCTAGTGCTGTAGCTGGGCGAGTTATTTAGTGTCCGTTCAAGCACATTTCTTGTTCTGGGTTGAAATACAATTCCCAATTTAGCAATTTCATAATTTAGTGGTTTCTGCTATATCAGAGCTATTTGAAATCTATCCCTAAAAGGGTATATAATATTCAAGGTGCACATTGGGTCATTCAGAATAACTTCACACACACCCGCTACTGTGTATTTCCAAGTCTAATTCTGGCACTAAACCCATACCTGTCACCCAGCGCCTAAATACTAGGCCTCAAATTTATATCCCGCTAAATCTGTCCTTAGTGCTGTAGCTGGGCGAGTTATTTAGTGTCCGTTCAAGCACATTTCTTGTTCTGGGTTGAAATACAATTCCCAATTTAGCAATTTCATAATTTAGTGGTTTCTGCTATATCAGAGCTATTGAAATCTATCCCTAAAAGGGTATATAATATTCAAGGTGCACATTGGGTCATTCAGAATAACTTCACACACACCCGCTACTGTGTATTTCCAAGTCTAATTCTGGCACTAAACCCATACCTGTCACCCAGCGCCTAAATACTAGGCCTCAAATTTATATCCCGCTAAATCTGTCCTTAGTGCTGTAGCTGGGCGAGTTATTTAGTGTCCGTTCAAGCACATTTCTTGTTCTGGGTTGAAATACAATTCCCAATTTAGCAATTTCATAATTTAGTGGTTTCTGCTATATCAGAGCTATTTGAAATCTATCCCTAAAAGGGTATATAATATTCAAGGTGCACATTGGGTCATTCAGAATAACTTCACACACACCCGCTACTGTGTATTTCCAAGTCTAATTCTGGCACTAAACCCATACCTGTCACCCAGCGCCTAAATACTAGGCCTCAAATTTATATCCCGCTAAATCTGTCCTTAGTGCTGTAGCTGGGCGAGTTATTTAGTGTCCGTTCAAGCACATTTCTTGTTCTGGGTTGAAATACAATTCCCAATTTAGCAATTTCATAATTTAGTGGTTTCTGCTATATCAGAGCTATTTGAAATCTATCCCTAAAAGGGTATATAATATTCAAGGTGCACATTGGGTCATTCAGAATAACTTCACACACACCCGCTACTGTGTATTTCCAAGTCTAATTCTGGCACTAAACCCATACCTGTCACCCAGCGCCTAAATACTAGGCCTCAAATTTATATCCCGCTAAATCTGTCCTTAGTGCTGTAGCTGGGCGAGTTATTTAGTGTCCGTTCAAGCACATTTCTTGTTCTGGGTTGAAATACAATTCCCAATTTAGCAATTTCATAATTTAGTGGTTTCTGCTATATCAGAGCTATTTGAAATCTATCCCTAAAAGGGTATATAATATTCAAGGTGCACATTGGGTCATTCAGAATAACTTCACACACACCCGCTACTGTGTATTTCCAAGTCTAATTCTGGCACTAAACCCATACCTGTCACCAAGCGCCTAAATACTAGGTCTCAAATTTATATCCCGCTAAATCTGTCCTTAGTGCTGTAGCTGGGCGAGTTATTTAGTGTCCGTTCAAGCACATTTCTTGTTCTGGGTTGAAATACAATTCCCAATTTAGCAATTTCATAATTTAGTGGTTTCTGCTATATCAGAGCTATTTGAAATCTATCCCTAAAAGGGTATATAATATTCAAGGTGCACATTGGGTCATTCAGAATAACTTCACACACACCCGCTACTGTGTATTTCCAAGTCTAATTCTGGCACTAAACCCATACCTGTCACCCAGCGCCTAAATACTAGGCCTCAAATTTATATCCCGCTAAATCTGTCCTTAGTGCTGTAGCTGGGCGAGTTATTTAGTGTCCGTTCAAGCACATTTCTTGTTCTGGGTTGAAATACAATTCCCAATTTAGCAATTTCATAATTTAGTGGTTTCTGCTATATCAGAGCTATTTGAAATCTATCCCTAAAAGGGTATATAATATTCAAGGTGCACATAGGGTCATTCAGAATAACTTCACACACACCGCTTCTGTGCATTTCCAAGTCTAATTCTGTCACTAAATCCATACCGGTCACCCAGCGCCTAAATACTAGGCCTCAAATTTATATCCAGCTAAATCTGTCCCTAGTGCTGTAGCTGGGCGAGTTATTTAGTGTCCGTTCAAGCACATTTCTTGTTCTGGGTTGAAATACAATTCCCAATTTAGCAATTTCATAATTTAGTGGTTTCTGCTATATCAGAGCTATTTGAAATCTATCCCTAAAAGGGTATATAATATTCAAGGTGCACATAGGGTCATTCAGAATAACTTCACACACCCGCTACTGTGCATTTCCAAATCTAATTCTGTCACTAAACCCATACCTGTCACCCAGCGCCTAAATACTAGGCCTCAAATTTATATCCCGCTAAATCTGTCCTTAGTGCTGTAGCTGGGCGAGTTATTTAGTGTCCGTTCAAGCACATTTCTTGTTCTGGGTTGAAATACAATTCCCAATTTAGCAATTTCATAATTTAGTGGTTTCTGCTATATCAGAGCTATTTGAAATCTATCCCTAAAGGGTATATAATATTCAAGGTGCACATAGGGTCATTCAGAATAACTTCACACACACGCTTCTGTGCATTTCCAAGTCTAATTCTGTCACTAAATCCATACCGGTCACCCAGCGCCTAAATACTAGGCCTCAAATTTATATCCCGCTGAATTTGAATACAATACATTGGGCCAAATAATATATTTGTTGTTGTGGTGAACCATAACAATGAGAAAAACATCTAGTAAGGGACGCGGACGTGGACATGGTCGTGGTGGTGTTAGTGGACCCTCTGGTGCTGGGAGAGGACGTGGCCGTTCTGCCACATCCACACGTCCTAGTGTACCAACTACCTCAGGTCCCAGTAGCCGCCAGAATTTACAGCGATATATGGTGGGGCCCAATGCCGTTCTAAGGATGGTAAGGCCTGAGCAGGTACAGGCATTAGTCAATTGGGTGGCCGACAGTGGATCCAGCACGTTCACATTATCTCCCACCCAGTCTTCTGCAGAAAGCGCACAGATGGCGCCTGAAAACCAACCCCATCAGTCTGTCACATCACCCCCATGCATACCAGGGAAACTGTCTCAGCCTCAAGTTATGCAGCAGTCTCTTATGCTGTTTGAAGACTCCGCTGGCAGGGTTTCCCAAGGGCATCCACCTAGCCCTTCCCCAGCGGTGAAAGACATAGAATGCACTGACGCACAACCACTTATGTTTCCTGATGATGAGGACATGGGAATACCACCTCAGCATGTCTCTGATGATGACGAAACACAGGTGCCAACTGCTGCGTCTTTCTGCAGTGTGCAGACTGAACAGGAGGTCAGGGATCAAGACTGGGTGGAAGACGATGCAGGGGACGATGAGGTCCTAGACCCCACATGGAATGAAGGTCGTGCCACTGACTTTCACAGTTCGGAGGAAGAGGCAGTGGTGAGACCGAGCCAACAGCGTAGCAAAAGAGGGAGCAGTGGGCAAAAGCAGAACACCCGCCGCCAAGAGACTCCGCCTGCTACTGACCGCCGCCATCTGGGACCGAGCACCCCAAAGGCAGCTTCAAGGAGTTCCCTGGCATGGCACTTCTTCAAACAATGTGCTGACGACAAGACCCGAGTGGTTTGCACGCTGTGCCATCAGAGCCTGAAGCGAGGCATTAACGTTCTGAACCTGAGCACAACCTGCATGACCAGGCACCTGCATGCAAAGCATGAACTGCAGTGGAGTAAACACCTTAAAACCAAGGAAGTCACTCAGGCTCCCCCTGCTACCTCTTCTGCTGCTGCCGCCTCGGCCTATTCTGCTGCTGCCGCCTCGGCCTCTTCCTCCGCCTCTGGAGGAACGTTGGCACCTGCCGCCCAGCAAACAGGGGATGTACCACCAACACCACCACCACCACCTCCGTCACCAAGCGTCTCAACCATGTCACACGCCAGCGTTCAGCTCTCCATCTCACAAACATTTGATAGAAAGCGTAAATTCCCACCTAGCCACCCTCGATCCCTGGCCCTGAATGCCAGCATTTCTAAACTACTGGCCTATGAAATGCTGTCATTTAGGCTGGTGGACACAGACAGCTTCAAACAGCTCATGTCGCTTGCTGTCCCACAGTATGTTGTTCCCAGCCGGCACTACTTCTCCAAGAGAGCCGTGCCTTCCCTGCACAACCAAGTATCCGATAAAATCAAGTGTGCACTGCGCAACGCCATCTGTGGCAAGGTCCACCTAACCACAGATACGTGGACCAGTAAGCACGGCCAGGGACGCTATATCTCCCTAACTGCACACTGGGTAAATGTAGTGGCAGCTGGGCCCCAGGCGGAGAGCTGTTTGGCGCACGTCCTTCCGCCGCCAAGGATCGCAGGGCAACATTCTTTGCCTCCTGTTGCCACCTCCTCCTTCTCGGCTTCCTCCTCCTCTTCTTCCACCTGCTCATCCAGTCAGCCACACACCTTCACCACCAACTTCAGCACAGCCCGGGGTAAACGTCAGCAGGCCATTCTGAAACTCATATGTTTGGGGGACAGGCCCCACACCGCACAGGAGTTGTGGCGGGGTATAGAACAACAGACCGACGAGTGGTTGCTGCCGGTGAGCCTCAAGCCCGGCCTGGTGGTGTGTGATAATGGGCGAAATCTCGTTGCAGCTCTGGGACTAGCCAATTTGACGCACATCCCTTGCTTGGCGCATGTGCTGAATTTGGTGGTGCAGAAGTTCATTCACAACTACCCCGACATGTCAGAGCTGCTGCATAAAGTGCGGGCCGTCTGTTCGCGCTTCCGGCGTTCACATCCTGCTGCTGCTCGCCTGTCTGCGCTACAGCGTAACTTCGGCCTTCCTGCTCACCGCCTCATATGCGACGTGCCCACCAGGTGGAACTCCACCTTGCACATGCTGGACAGACTGTGCGAGCAGCAGCAGGCCATAGTGGAGTTTCAGCTGCAGCACGCACGGGTCAGTCGCACTACAGAACAGCACCACTTCACCACCAATGACTGGGCCTCCATGCGAGACCTGTGTGCCCTGTTGCGCTGTTTCGAGTACTCCACCAACATGGCCAGTGGCGATGACACCGTTATCAGCGTTACAATACCACTTCTATGTCTCCTTGAGAAAACACTTAGGGCGATGATGGAAGAGGAGGTGGCCCAGGAGGAGGAGGAGGAGGAGGAGGAAGAGGGGTCATTTTTAGCACTTTCAGGCCAGTCTCTTCGAAGTGACTCAGAGGGAGGTTTTTGGCAACAGCAGAGGCCAGGTACAAATGTGGCCAGCCAGGGCCCACTACTGGAGGACGAGGAGGACGAGGATGAGGAGGAGGTGGAGGAGGATGAGGATGAAGCATGGTCACAGCGGGGTGGCACCCAACGCAGCTCGGGTCCATCACTGGTGCGTGGCTGGGGGGAAAGGCAGGACGATGACGATACGCCTCCCACAGAGGACAGCTTGTCCTTATCCCTGGGCAGCCTGGCACACATGAGCGACTACATGCTGCAGTGCCTGCGCAACGACAGCAGAGTTGCCCACATTTTAACCTGTGCGGACTACTGGGTTGCCACCCTGCTGGATCCACGCTACAAAGACAATGTGCCCACCTTACTTCCTGCACTGGAGCGTGATAGGAAGATGCGCGAGTACAAGCGCACGTTGGTAGACGCGCTACTGAGAGCATTCCCAAATGTCACAGGGGAACAAGTGGAAGCCCAAGGCCAAGGCAGAGGAGGAGCAAGAGGTCGCCAAGGCAGCTGTGTCACGGCCAGCTCCTCTGAGGGCAGGGTTAGCATGGCAGAGATGTGGAAAACTTTTGTCAACACGCCACAGCTAACTGCACCACCACCTGATACGCAACGTGTTAGCAGGAGGCAACATTTCACTAACATGGTGGAACAGTACGTGTGCACACCCCTCCACGTACTGACTGATGGTTCGGCCCCATTCAACTTCTGGGTCTCTAAATTGTCCACGTGGCCAGAGCTAGCCTTTTATGCCTTGGAGGTGCTGGCCTGCCCGGCAGCCAGCGTTTTGTCTGAACGTGTATTCAGCACGGCAGGGGGCGTCATTACAGACAAACGCAGCCGCCTGTCTACAGCCAATGTGGACAAGCTGACGTTCATAAAAATGAACCAGGCATGGATCCCACAGGACCTGTCCGTCCCTTGTCCAGATTAGACATTAACTACCTCCCCATAACCATATATTATTGGACTCCAGGGCACTTCCTCATTCAATCCTATTTTTATTTTCATTTTACCATTATATTGCGATGCTACCCAAAGTTGAATGAACCTCTCCTCTGCCTGTGTGCTAGGCCTAAATATATGCCAATGGACTGTTGCAGTGGTGGCTGACATGAAGCCTGATTCTCTGCTATGACATGCAGACTAATTCTCTGCTGACATGAAGCCAGATTGTCTGTTACGGGACCTCTCTCCTCTGCCTGGGTGCTGGGCCTAAATTTATGACAATGGACTGTTGCAGTGGTGGGTGACGTGAAGCCTCATTCTCTGCTATGACATGCAGACTGATTCTCTGCTGTCATGAAGCCAGATTGTCTGTTACGGGACCTCTCTGCTCTGCCTGTGTGCTAGGCCTAAATATATGCCAATGGACTGTTGCAGTGGTGGGTGACGTGAAGCCTCATTCTCTGCTATGACATGCAGACTAATTCTCTGCTGACATGAAGACAGATTCTCTGTTACGGGACCTCCCTCCTCTGCCTGGGTGCTGGGCCTAAATATATGCCAATGGACTGTTGCAGTGGTGGGTGACGTGAAGCCTCATTCTCTGCTATGACATGCAGACTAATTCTCTGCTGACATGAAGCCAGATTGTCTGTTACGGGACCTCTCTCCTCTGCCTGTGTGTGTGCTGGGCCTAAATATATGCCAATGGACTGTTGCAGTGGTGGCTGACGTGAAGCCTCATTCTCTGCTATGACATGCAGACTAATTCTCTGCTGACATGAAGACAGATTCTCTGTTACGGGACCTCTCTCCTCTGCCTGTGTGTGTGCTGGGCCTAAATATATGCCAATGGACTGTTGCAGTGGTGGCTGACGTGAAGCCTCATTCTCTGCTATGACATGCAGACTAATTCTCTGCTGACATGAAGACAGATTCTCTGTTACGGGACCTCCCTCCTCTGCCTGGGTGCTGGGCCTAAATATATGCCAATGGACTGTTGCAGTGGTGGGTGACGTGAAGCCTGATTCTCTGCTATGACATGCAGACTAATTCTCTGCTGACATGAAGACAGATTCTCTGTTACGGGACCTCTCTCCTCTGCCTGTGTGTGTGCTGGGCCTAAATATATGCCAATGGACTGTTGCAGTGGTGGCTGACGTGAAGCCTCATTCTCTGCTATGACATGCAGACTAATTCTCTGCTGACATGAAGACAGATTCTCTGTTACGGGACCTCCCTCCTCTGCCTGGGTGCTGGGCCTAAATATATGCCAATGGACTGTTGCAGTGGTGGCTGACGTGAAGCCTCATTCTCTGCTATGACATGCAGACTGATTCTCTGCTGACATGAAGCCAGATCGTCTGTTACGGGACCTCTCTGCTCTGCCTGTGTGCTAGGCCTAAATATATGCCAATGGACTGTTGCAGTGGTGGGTGACGTGAAGCCTCATTCTCTGCTATGACATGCAGACTGATTCTCTGCTGTCATGAAGCCAGATTGTCTGTTACGGGACCTCTCTGCTCTGCCTGTGTGCTAGGCCTAAATATATGCCAATGGACTGTTGCAGTGGTGGGTGACGTGAAGCCTCATTCTCTGCTATGACATGCAGACTAATTCTCTGCTGACATGAAGCCAGATTGTCTGTTACGGGACCTCTCTCCTCTGCCTGTGTGCTAGGCCTAAATATATGCCAATGGACTGTTGCAGTGGTGGCTGACGTGAAGCCTCATTCTCTGCTATGACATGCAGACTAATTCTCTGCTGACATGAAGCCAGATTGTCTGTTACGGGACCTCTCTCCTCTGCCTGGGTGCTGGGCCTAAATTTATGACAATGGACTGTTGCAGTGGTGGCTGACGTGAAGCCTGATTCTCTGCTATGACATGCAGACTGATTCTCTGCTGACATGAAGCCAGATCCTCTGTTACGGGACCTCTCTCCTCTGCCTGTGTGTGTGCTGGGCCTAAATATATGCCAATGGACTGTTGCAGTGGTGGCTGACGTGAAGCCTCATTCTCTGCTATGACATGCAGACTGATTCTCTGCTGACATGAAGCCAGATTCTCTGTTACGGGACCTCTCTCCTCTGCCTGTGTGTGTGCTGGGCCTAAATATATGCCAATGGACTGTTGCAGTGGTGGCTGACGTGAAGCCTCATTCTCTGCTATGACATGCAGACTAATTCTCTGCTGACATGAAGACAGATTCTCTGTTACGGGACCTCCCTCCTCTGCCTGGGTGCTGGGCCTAAATATATGCCAATGGACTGTTGCAGTGGTGGCTGACGTGAAGCCTCATTCTCTGCTATGACATGCAGACTAATTCTCTGCTGACATGAAGACAGATTCTCTGTTACGGGACCTCTCTCCTCTGCCTGGGTGCCGGGGCCTAAATATCTGAGAATGGACTGTTCCAGTGGTGGGTGACGGGAAGCCAGATTCTCTGCTATGGAACCTCTCTCCAATTGATTTTGGTTAATTTTTATTTATTTAATTTTTAATTTAATTCATTTCCCTATCCACATTTGTTTGCAGGGGATTTACCTACATGTTGCTGCCTTTTGCAGCCCTCTAGCTCTTTCCTGGGCTGTTTTACAGCCTTTTTAGTGCCGAAAAGTTCGGGTCCCCATTGACTTCAATGGGGTTCGGGTTCGGGACGAAGTTCGGATCGGGTTCGGATCCCGAACCCGAACATTTCCGGGATGTTCGGCCGAACTTCTCGAACCCGAACATCCAGGTGTTCGCTCAACTCTAGTAATTAGTAGTACTGTAGGACATGTTTTTCCGAAAGGCCCCATGTCACTTCATGAGAATGCTTCAGCTGATGCCAAAGAAAGGCAGCTGTATATAGCTAAGCCAGCTACAATTTTTTTTACTCAGTAGAAACAAGCTGACTCCTGAACCAGTATAAGTACCCAGCACTGAGATTTTGTGGTGGAAGATGACCCCACATGATACACACTAGACCTGAACTTTCTTTACCGCTGTTTGCCATTGCTTTCCACATTGGAGATGCAGAACGATGTACTGTCTGTCTATCTCCATGTGGCCTTAGTGGTGACACTCCCACATTATGGTTTACAGTGGGGACACTTTGACAAAGTGACAATTTACTACAACGTGAGAGCAGGACTATAGGACATTGGTCAAGGAGACCATGCATGGGTCTTATTGCCCATCTTATTCCCTCTATGATATGGTGACCATAGAACGGCTAGCCCAATTTTAACAGTATCTAATTAAATGGGTTTTCTGAGACTTTAATACTGATGACCTATCCTACTCAGAATAGGTCTTCAGTTGTACAGTCTTGGAAAACCCTTTTAACTAGATCATTTTAATCAGTGTTTTCTGAGGCAGGGACACTTGACTGAGGAGGGACCACCACACCACCTATTCCACACACAAAGAGGGTGTGATATTCCAGAGCAAGCAGACCTTTCTTGGCACCAGCTAGAGACTTTTGTCATATGGGATCTGTCAAAATCAAGAGCACACTAGCATGAGCCCCTTGAACGCCATAGCATTATGATTTCAGGAAGCAGTTATAAGGTTTGCCACTTTACCGTACACTGTGACACCTTTAACGTAATGTCCCTATACACATTAGTTCATTGTTGTCCGAACCCTCCATTTTTAGAGGGACTGGGAACATTCTAATGTGTATGGGGAGCTACCGACTCTCCCCAGGCAGATGATGTCAGAGAAGAGAAGGATCTTTTGCCTGATCTTTTAGTTCTCCTGTGACTGGCAGCAGCTTTCTCCTCTCTCCCTGAAAACACATACGGTTCATGCTCGATTAAACTGAGCATGTATGTGTACAAAATGGGGGGATAGCAGTCAGCCGACAGCTACTGAATCTGTATGGGCATCTTTAGTTAATCTAAGTTTAGTTATGTTACAATGTGAGATGGGGCCCTGATGAATTCCTATTGTTTTATGTTAGGCTACTTTCACACATGCATCAGAGAAATCCAGCCCTCTGGATCCCATTGACTATAATGGGATCTTGCTACTCCTCGACATATCAGCTGGCATTTGGCTGGATAAGTATTGCCGCACTAAACAGTTTTTGCCGTGCCGCATTCCATTAAAATCAACAGGCTCCAGCAGGCAGGTGGCACTATCTGGTTATGCCAATCTGAAGAACTTGGTAGGATGTTCTCTGCTGGGGCATCCTGCCAGATTTCATTGACGCATGTGTGAAACTAACTTTATTGGCCATTTTCATGGGGCAATTGTTCATATCCTGAAATATTTCCAGATTTCAAGACGTCACTGACTATGTACGACAATCATTCCATAGTAAGTTAATATTCTTAATAGTTCTCATCACCTTGTTCTGTAGAGTGGAGATGGCACTCTCGAGCCTGGGCACATGATCTTCTGCAGAATAGTCATCAGCAAGATCCTTTAGTCTGTAATAAAGGTAAAGAATGTAATCAGTATGATGATAATAATTTTCTTCTGATGTCCTCTCACCTCCTTCTCAAAACCTACAAGTCCAGGTACAAATGAGGAAATTCTAGATGCTATACAGTCAGCTACACAAAATCTGAATGAAGATATCAGTATATTTGACAGTACCCTGGATCAGCTTATTAAGAGGCCATCTTCTCTGCAAAGAAACATTGTTGGGGCATTGTGGGGACTGTATCAGAACTTTATTCATTGTCGAAATAAAAGTAGCTCAATAGGGAAGTATAACTCACCTAGACTCCTCTGCACTGAATCTGTGGGGATTGTCTTCAGAGTAACTGAACTGCTTGTTCCTTCGGCTTCGGAATGGTAGATTAAAAGCATCAAATTGACCTTTATTTCCACACCCTGCGTTCACATAGAAACAAGAGGGGGACAGGCCATGAATAAAGTGTCACAATAACCTATGCTCTTCTCTTGCTTATATACTTATGACCAGTCTCTGAGCATCACCAGCTCTGTTAGAACACAACTATGAGCCATGAAAATATCAACCACATCCTACTCACCGTCACAGCATTCCTGCCAGAAACGTAAATCTATTCCCGGGATATCCTCACATTTCTGCATGCCTTGGGGGAAGGAGGCTACATGGAAAACATCTTTCTGCACATGCCGAATGTTGTCCCCATTATCACAGAGGATCCGAGCTAGCGATGTCTGCTTTATCTGGGTGAGTTGAGCTGGAGTGAAGACACCCGGGTTACTATACCAGAATCTGCAGGAAGCACATTGAGGAGTTGAAATCCAAAAAGTGAAGGACTTCAAGCTCAAAAATAAAATAAAAATCTTACTGAGATGTGAAAATGATTCTATTCTTGTACATAGTATATGAGAAAAAGTAATTCCTCAACGAGTACTTTGAATGGACTGTTAAAATCCAAACTTTAATGACAAATGTTTAAAACACATGTGGAAAAAGTAGTGTTGGCTTACGCATTTTAGAATAAATGCTTACTAATAGGATCATGTGCAGTGTCCCACTATGTGATATATGTGGGCACTTACAATTTTTGCTGCTGTCTGATTTAATGAATTGTATTATCATAATATCAGGCTGGAATTGTCTTTACATTTATTAGCCCCTAGGTGGTGCTGGCGCCTCATACTATATATAGCTTGGGGTTTGCTGTCCTAGGAGGAGAGTAGGAGGAAGTAGTTAGTTGAAGTGAGAGAGGGAGGAGAAGGAAGTTGATGGAGGAGGAGAACAGGCAAGTTCCACAATGTAGCTGCCTTTCTTTCCTCTGGGCCCTGATCAAACCTGGAGAGGACCAACCAAGAGTTTACTGCAGCCCAGCACAAGACAGTAAGTCTAAGTATGAATATAAAGCAAGTCTAGTAAAGATTAGAGCCGAGTCTAGCCGAGGGACTTTACCAGCACAAGTGACCGGGAGGAATTTAAAAGGTACCTGGACACAACTGGATAATTAGTGCACAGAATTATCCTTTTTCACTAAATGCCTTTTGGTGATATAGTGAATCTGAATACATCAAATAATGTAGCAGAGCATGCCTGCCATGAGGGAGAACACCCTTATTTAATTGCTCAAGTTAACTAGGAAAACATTATATTCAGTACCTGAATTCTAGCAAGTGGACTTTACCCAAATTTACCCATTCTTTGCCTGTAAAGTAACAGCATTAGAAAACTCCTCAACTGACAATTGCCAGACCTGCTATAAGGATCTCAGCTAAAGTAACATCTGGATTATTACCTTTAATATATAAATGAACTGCACTAACTGTCCTGAGACCATTGATTCAGTAAATGTTCAACTTTGTTTTTATTACAACTGACTCCTCATCCTTTCTACTACTCTCAACATTTGCACCTTACGGTGCTGGCATCACAAACACAGGGGCCCAGCCACCAAAGTACCTTAAAGGGCTTCTGTCACCCCACTAAAGTGATTTTTTTTTTTTTGGGCTAGTGAAATTAGTTATATTGCGATATATGACAATATAATTGTGTTACTTACTTTGATCCAGCAGTTTCTGCAAAAAACAAAGTTTTATAATATGTAAATTTAGCGCCGTCTTCCCCATCACTGTACGCCGGCCCAGGGAGGCTCTGCTAACCGTGAGTAAATGAACTACTACCCCCAACGGCCCATAGTAGCCTCATGTGTTGCCCCTGTGGCCTGGTCGTTACACATGCTGTAAGTAAGGATTTCTTCTAAAACACATAAACAAATACTACTTTTCCATATGAATTGTGATGTGCGTTTTTACATTTTTTTCATTAAAGTTTGGATTTTAACAATTCATCCAAGTACCCGTTGAGGGATTACTTTTTCTTATATGTTAAATTCAGCTGGATTTAAGATTTCATCTGGGCACAGCATCTTGGCTGAGGACATGGGTGAGCTGATGCTTTCTTTCTTCTTATCAGCAACAATATAATAGTTATATTATTGTACATATGGGCAGTATAATAGCAATTATATTCCTGGACCTAGGGGCAGTATTATAGTAGTTATATTCTTGTACATAGGAGGCAGTATTATAGTAGAAATATCCTTGTACATAGGAGGTAGTATTATAGTAGATATATTCTTGTACATAAGAGAGCAGTATTTCAGTAGTTATATTCTTGTACATAGGGGCAGAATTATAGTAGGTATATCTGTGTACACAGGGGGCAGTATTATATTAATTAAATATTGAATGGAACATACAAGTTTCAATTATGCTGCATCACCACTACAATGTTGATGGTGAGCAGATAAACACTGAGGAGGGCTACAGCCCCTTCAAACAGCTGATCAGTGGAGGTGCCAGGAGTCACCTGCTGATCTGATAATCATTACTAGAGATGAGCGAATTTCAAAAAATGTCTATTTGTCCAGTTCGCGAATTTAACGAAAACATTTGGTTCGATCTGAATTTATTTGTGGTGAATCGCGTTAGAAACGGCTATTTACTGGCTGCAGAGAGCCTTTATAGTGGTGTAGAACACTGTGCCTTGCAATAACATGCATAGTGAGTCACATGACAGGCGTCGCTCTTAGAATCACTGCACACTTCACTTATTTGGACAGTTAAGGGGCCAAAAACTGACCAAATAACTCAAGTGTGAACTCAGCCTTACAGGTCAATGTTAGCATCAAGAAGAAGCGCACTCCTTTTACACAGTCGTCAGCTGATTCCACATAGATGTCTACAGAACCTGTTCTATTAAACGCTTATACAAGTAGAGTTCCCCCCGACAAAGTGGAGTGGGTGTCAGCAGTAAGTTTGTGTTGATGTCACTGATTATTTTGCCCTTCCTCTGATCTGTCTTTTTATATGGCCCCCTGCCGCACTAAACACCCACTCTGATGCCACACTACTGGCTGGGCAGGACAGCTTTTCCAGGGCAAAATCTGCCAGTTGTGGCCATAAATCCAGTTTGGCTGCCCAGTAGTCCAGCGGATCTTCAATGTGGGGTGGCAGGGTGCTGTCCAAGTATGCCACAACCTGCTGGTTCAGGTCCTGTTCCAAGTCTAGCTGCTGCTACTGCTGGTGAGTAGTTTCTTCACTAGGCGGGTGAAGAAAGATGCTCATCAACGACTCTAGACTCCGGCTACTGCTGATGGAGCTGGTACTGCTCCTGCCACCCACCCCTCCCCAGCAGCCATGGCAGTGGAACTTGAGCAGAGAGGGCCCCCCCAGTCAGACCTGCGAGAGGATGGACGATGGAGCAGATAGACAGCGGCCAATTGACTACATAGGATGTCTCTATAGTAGTTCAGTTTGTCCTCCCTCTCAGCGGGTGTAAAAAAAGGACCCCATTTTGGACTGGTAGCGAGGGTCCAACAAGATGGAGAGCCAGAAGTCATCCCTCTGCAGAATGGTGACTGTTCGGCTGTCACTACGCAAGCAAATGAGCATGCATCGGGCCGTTTGTGCAAGTGACTCGGAGGGACTCCCTGCCTCCATCTCCACTGCATACGGTGTGTCTGGGTCCTCTTCCTCGTCTTCCTTATCGCCCTGTAGCTGTTTTGGCTGCTCCTCCTCTCCTGTCACCTGTGTAGGAAAACCACCCATTTCGTTACACATTGTTGTGCTCCAATGTCCACCTCCAGTTTAGCCCCCATAGGGCTCATGTCGCCGTAAGATCTAGGCGCCAGGTCTCCCGTCCCCTAACCAGCCACATTTACCAGCATCTGTTCCAGGACATGAAGCAGTAGAATGACATCGTTCATCCCGTAGTCCTGGTGACTGACAAATAATGTGGCCTTCTCAAAGGGAGTGAGCAAACGGCAGGTGTCACGCATGAGCTGCCACTGGCTCACATCGGAGTTACACAGGGGAGTACTCCTGTCCTCTTGGATCATCAAGAAATCGTTTATGGCCTTTCTCTGCTTGAATAGTCGGTCCAAAATGGAGGGTGTAATTCCAACAGGTGGAAACGTTGCATATCAGCCTATGTTGGGGGGTGCCGTTCTGCTGCTGCAGCTCAAGGAGGGTGTGCTTTGGGGTGTACGAGTGGCTGAAGTGCATGCAAAGTTTCCTGGCCATTTTTAGTATGTCTTTCAGATGGGTGGAAGACTTTAGGAACCACTTGACAACCAGATTAAACACGTGTGCAATGCAGGGTGTATGGCTCAGCCCTCCTTGACGCAGCGCCGACACCATGTTCTTCCCGTTGTCGGTCACCATGGTTCCGATTTTGAGTTGTCGTGGAGAAAGCCAGGATTCGATTTCTTGATGAACGACACGGAGCAGTTCCTCTCCTGTGTGACTGCGTTCGCCCAGGCAAACGAGGTGCAGAACAGCCACTGGGTGATGCAGCGGTTGCTGCGGCAGGCTGGACCACCACATCGGAGCCACGGTTCTCCCAGGCAACTTTGTGGTGACGGTGCATATGCTGACACAGGGCCGCGATGCCAACACGCCCCCGCTTCACCTTCTGCCCACAGATTCTACAAATGGCCATGTTCACCTCCAGCGGCTTAACAAAAAACTGCCACACCGCTGAGTAGGTAATTTTACCCCCAACACTCTGCACTGACTGATTGCTACCACCACTGCTTCTGTCTACCCCCCTGCACCACTACTTTCCAGGTAGTTAGGCTCCTGCGAAGAGGGTGGTCTACCCCGGGCACGTTTGGCTCCTGACCTCCCACTGCTGCCGCTCTGCTGACTCCTGGCCACGCTAGCGACTTGCTGGCTCGGTCGCTGCCTCATGCACAATCTGCCACCCTCTTCTCCTGATGATGATGAAGCCCCTAATTCACCCAAGTCCCAAATGCGATCAGCTACATCATCATCGAGTACTGTCTGCACGTCACTGATGTCCTCCTCAATGGTCTCTGGGTTATGAGCCTGACCGCTTGTAACGCCAGCTCCCACGCCACTCTCCTCATCACTACATGCCCGCCTACCAGAGGAAGCGGGGGATGTCTGCTCCACATCTTGGCTGGCCAGTAGCTGCTGACTGTCCTCTAGTAGCTTGTTCTCGCTGTATAGTGGAGCTGAGCCCACAGCATAAAATACTTGTCTGACTGAGGGAATAGAAGAGGACAGAGTTAGGTTGAGAAAAGGTGAGAGCACAGGGCCTGCTCCCGGGCCATGCCAACTAAGGGTTGTGTCTGATGAACCCACCGACTCTTGGCTGGGGGTGTCTGATGTCACTTGGGATGAAGTGAATGACCGAGTCAACCATTTAAGAACCGCTGGGTTGCTGGTCAAGACACGACCACTAGATGACACCTCTCGCTGCGACTCCTGCTGCCCCGCCCCCTTACTCTGCTACGACCTGTGCCTGCGCCAGAAACATTTAGGCCTCTGCCAATCCCCTGTGCAGGGCCTGGCACTTCTCTGTCTGACATACTGTTAGATGAAATAAATAAATAAAAAGGAAATAAAAAAACACCCCCCAAAAAAAGTCAGCAATTTTCTCACTTCACCACACAACTAGCCGTTGTGTGGTGAAGTGAGAAAATTGCAGACTTTTTCCCCCACTAATACACGCCAAAAAGGGCTTTAGAACATACTGAACGGCAAATAAGCCCTTATTTGTTCCACTTATACATTGCATAAAAGGCTTTAGAACATATAACTGCACCGCTGAAAGGCAAATATATATTTTTTGCCATTAATACATGCCAAAAAGGGCTTTAGAACATATAACTGAACCGCTGAACGGCAAATATATATTTTTTGCCACTAATACTTGCCAAAAAGAGCTGTAATTTTCTCACTTCACCACACAAAAGCAAATCCTTTTTTTTGTGCCACTAATACATGCCAAAAAAGCACTTCAGAACATATAAGTGCACCACTGAACGGCAAATAGGCCTTTACTTTTTTCCCACTTATACACTCCACAAAATGCTTGAGAACATATAACTGCACCGCTATTTTTTTGCCACCCATACACGCCAAAAAGGGCTTTAAAACATATACAGTCAGGTCCATAAATATTTTGACATCGAAACAATTCTAACATTTTTGGCTCTGTACACTACCACAATAGATTTGAAATGAAACAAACAATATGTGCTTTAACTGCAGACTGTCAGCTTTGATTTGAGGGTATTTACATCCAAATCAGGTGAATGATGTAGGAATAACAACAGTTTGCATATGTGCCTCCCACTTGTTAAGAGACCAAAAGTAATGGGACAATTGGCTTCTCAGCTGTTCCATGGCCAGGTGTGTGTTATTCCCTCATTATCCCAATTAAAATCAGCAGATAAAAGGTCCAGAGTTCATTTCAAGTGTGCTATTTGCATTTGGAATCTGTTGCTGTCAACTCTCAAGATGAGATCCAAAGAGCTGTCTCTATCAGTGAAGCAAGCCATCATTAGGCTGAAAAAACTAAACAAACCCATCAGAAACATACCAAAAACATTAGGCGTGGCCATAACAACTGTTTAGAACATTCTTAAAAAGAAGGAACACACCGGTGAGCTCAGCAACACCAAAAGACCCGGAAGACCATGGAAAACAACTGTGGTGGATGACCGAAGAATTCTTTCCCTGGTGAAGAAAACACCCTTCACAACAGTTGGCCAGATCAAGAACACTCTCCAGGAGGTAGGTGTATGTGTGTCAAATTCAACAATCAAGAGAAGACTTCACCAGAGTGAATACAGAGGGTTCACCACAAGATGTAAACCATTGGTGAGCCTCAAAAACAGGACGGCCAGATTAGACAAATGACATCTAAAAAGCCTTCACGGTTCTGGAAAACATCAAATGGACAGATGAGATCAAGACCAACTTGTACCAGAGAGATGGGAAGAGAAGAGTATGGAGAAGGAAAGGAACTGCTCATGATCCTAAGCATACCACCTCATCAGTGAAGCATGGTGGTGGTAGTGTCATGGCGTGGGCATGTATAGCTGCTAATGGAACTGGTTCTCTTGTGTTTATTGATGATGTCACAGCTGACAAAAGCAGCAGGATGAATTCTGAAGTGTTTCGGGTGATATTATCTGCTCATAATGCTTCAGAACTCATTGGACGGCGCTTCACAGTGCAGATGGACAATGACCCAAAGTATACTGCAAAAGCAACCAAAGAGGTTTTTTAAGGGAAAGAAGTGGAATGTTATGCAATGGTCAAGTCAATCACCTGACCTGCATCCGAAAATGCCCCAAGAACAAGCAGGAACTGAAGACAGTTGCAGTAGAGGCCTGGTAGAGCATCACCAAGGATTAAACCCAGCGTCTGGTGAGGTCTATGCGACTTCAGGCTGTAATTGACTGCAAAAGATTTGCAACCAAGTATTAAAAAGTGATGATTATTATTCTGTCCCATTACTTTTGGTCCCTTAACAAGTGGGAGGCACATATGCAAACTGTTGTAATTCCTACACCGTTCACCTGATTTGGATGTAAATACCCTCAAATTAAAGCACATCTTGTTTGTTTCATTTCAAATCCCTTGTGGTGATGTATAGAGCCAAAAATTCTAGAATTGTGTTGATGTCCCAATATTTATGAACCTGACTGTAACTGCACCTCTGAATGGCAAAAATATATTTTTTTGACACTAATACACACCAAAAAGGGCTGTAATTTTCTCACTTAACCACACAACAGCTAATAAGCGCCTTTTTATTCCACTAATACAAGACAAAAATGCTATAGAACATACAGTTGTGTTCAAAATAATAGCATTGTGTTTAAGTTAATAAAGCTCAAAATCCTTCTTTTATTTCCATACACACAAATGCATTGGGAACACTACACATTCTATTCAAAATCAAAACATGAAGAATAATATATACAAATTTGTGTTGTTCCTCTAAAAAAAAAATAATAATAAGAAAAGTGGATATTAGACTGTTCAAAATAATAGCAGTGTCTGTATTCTTCTTTACAAACTCAAATACTTACTATATAACCTGAAAAATGTTTGAAGATTTTGTTTTCCTTTGAATCATTTAACTAATATTTAGTTGTATAACCGCTGTTTCTGAGAACTGCTGTACATCTGTGTTGAATGGAGTCAACCGACTTCTGGCACCTGTGAACAGGTACTCCAGCCCAGGATGATTGGACTACATTCCACAGTTCTTCTCTATTTCTTGGTTTTGCCTCAGAAACTGCATTTTTTATGTCACCCCACAAGTTTTCTATTGGATTAAGATCCGGAGATTGGGCTGGCCACTCCATAACGTCAATCTTATAAGTCTGGAACCAAGATGCTGCACGTTTACTGGTGTGTTTAGGGTCGTTGTCTTGTTGGAACACCCATTTCAAGGGCATTTCCTCTTCAGCATAAGGCAGCATGACCTCTTCAAGTATTCCGATGTATTTCAAACTGATCCATGATCCCTGGTATGAGATAAATAGGCCCAACACCGTAGTATGGGAAACATCCCCATATCATGATGCTTGCACCACCATGATTCACAGTGTACTGTGGCTTGAATTCAGTGTTTGGGAGTGGTCTGACAAACGGTCTCCGGCCACTAGACCCAAAAAGAACAGTCTTACTTTCATCCGTCCACAAAATGTCTCTTTAACCTCTTCAGCACTCATATCTTGCAGATAGCTTGGCTTCACATAGGTGTCTTCTAATTGTAACAGTACTCACAGGTAACTTCAGACCTTCTTTGATCTTCCTGGAGCTGATTGTTGGCTGAGTCCTTGCCATTTGGCTATTGTTCTATCCATTCGAATGGTAGTTTTTCGCTTTCTTCCACGTCTTTCAGGTTTTGGTTGTCATTTTGAAGCATTTGCAATCATTTTAGCTGAGCAGCCTATCATTTTCTGCACTTCATTATATGTTTTCCCCTCTCCAATCAACTTTTTAATCAAGGTACACTATTCTTCTGAACAATGTCTAGAATGACCCATTTTCCTCAGAATTTCAGAGAGAAATGCACTGTAACCAGCATGCACAACATTTGTTGCCTTTCTTCCTTAAATAAGGGCAAAAATTGCGACCTGTTTTTCAAAGAATAAATGACCTCACTCATTGAACTCCACACTGCTATTATTTTGAACATGCCCCTTTCAATTAGTGATTCAATTACACAGAATCAGCAGCATGCATGTCATGACTGTTGGGTCTGTTGGATTTCTATTACTCTACTACACCTGCTAGTAAATTATTTGCCATGTAGAAATATCATTTCTACCAAAAACAGTGATTGATCAGAATAGTGATGTCTAACTGCTATTATTTTGAACACAACTGTAATAACTGCACCACACAAAGGCAAATAGGATGTAGAAATATTTACTTGTAATAAACCCTACTAATGGCTGTATCAAACAGCACTTGCACCCCAATAACAAGAATGGTTTGCTGGAATTACAGAGCTGTATAATGGCAATTTGGATCCGCAGTCAGTGCAGCAAGGTGTAATAGGATTGTTCCTATTACCCAGGCTGTAAACGCCCCTATTGAACCCTGTTCTGCTTCAATATTGTGGAATGATTCCTCCCTATCCTTTCCCTGAACTTCTATATAGCAAAATAAAAGTTTTTACGTCTTTTCTACTACTGTCCCTAGCGCCTGCTGACGTCTCTCCCTGCACTAAGTACACTGGAAAATGGCTGAATCCAAGATGGCTGAGGCTATTTATAGGGCTGTGACATCACAGGGCTGGCAGCTGAACGGCTGCATGCATGGCATTGTGGGTGATCCCTCGTTCCCACAGTTTCTTGCTCCATGTCCCAACACGTGCAGCAGCCATTTTAGTAAAAAATGCCATTCGTTACTACGAAGCGTGAGAAAATTCGGATTCGGTACAAATCAAATTTTTCCTGAAATTCGGATTGAATTCCACTTCGTCAACTTCGATTCGCTCATCTCTATTCATGACCTATCCTAAAGACAAGTCATCAATATCAGAAAACTGGCAACCTCTTTAAATACTTGCACTTAGGGGGCAGTTTTATAGTAGTAATATTATTTTCTATAGCTGTAATGTTCTAATTGTTATATTTCTGCAAGTAGGGAGCAGTATTATATTAGTTACTTTCCTTTCCATGGGGGGGGGGGGGGCTATTATAGTAGTATATTCTTGGACATAGGGGGCAGAATTGTAGTAGTTCTATTACTGTACATAAGGATCAGTACGATCAGTACCATATTAGTTAAATTTATCTTCATGGGGGCAGTATAATAGTAATTATACTGGTAAGGAAAAATTTAAGAAGAGGATCTTAGGCTCCATTCACATATCCACAAATGGGTCCGCATCCATTCCGCAATTTTGCAGAATGGGTGCGGACCCATTCATTCTCTATGTGGACGGAATGGATGCGGAAAGCACACTATGTGCTCTCTGCAACCGCATTTCCAGAGCGCACCCCCGATCTTCCGTTTTGCAGCTCCGGAAAAAAATAGAACATGTCCTATTCTTGTCTGCAATTGCGGACAAGAATAGGCATTTCTATGGGGGTGCCGGCCGGGTGTATTGCAGATCCGCAATTTGCGGATCTGCAATGCACTACGGACGTCTGAATGGAGCCTTATAAACATTTTCTTGATTGGACAGAAGTGGTTGTAATGCTATCATTGGGACATAACATATTTACCTGTCTCCATCTCTGAGTCTTTTAAACTGAGTCACTAGAAGACACATTAAGGTGGGTCCAAGCCGACTTCCTGGAACCAGGTCCTCAACAATCAGGGCTGGAAAAAGGTCCACATTTTTAGGTGTCCCATAGAGGCTAAAATTATACAATAAAAACAGCAGAGAGAACAGGTTCTATCACCATTAATACGTCTAAACATAAAATGTCATAATGAAATCTATACTATTGGGCATTTACAAAATCAATATGTTGTATAATAGAGCTTATAATGAATAAGCATGTTTGGGATACAACCAGTGGTAGATTTAAACCATTTTTCAATTGTTCCCTGACAGAGCTAAAATCAGAGACCCCTTGTCACACATTTTCACGTAGCTGACCACCGAAGAGAGCACTAGGACTCTAAAACCCATTCTCAGATTGCCAACAGTTACGTTGAAACATCGAGCCTCAACCCAGCCGAAAATGATTATGTAGAACAACAGGTCACCTTAAAGGGACACTGACAGGCCCAATAAGCATAATTATCTATATATATGACTACACAGGTCTTCTATTGTGTATTAAAAACATATAAGTCTAACTCCTGTCCACTTTATGAACACTGCAAAATGATGTTTTATAACCTGATGTAATCTGTCTTCTTTCTGCCCAAGGGAAGGCGTTTCAGCTTCACTTCTGCCCAGCCAGCCACGCCCCAACTGCCGTTTTGAAGCGCCGCCCAGCTCATCAATATTCACTTCGCTGGGCGGCTTCTGCTGTCCCGCTGCTCAGAAGAGTGCCCGGCGCAGGCGCAGAACGGAGAGGCTGAATCGGCCTCAAAGAAGCAGAGGGGACGCAGGCGCGATGTGATCCCGGCGAGCGAGGGTGTCGGGCGCATGCGCAGATGCTGAAATTGAGTCCGATGCCCATAGCTTTCTATTGGGCATGTGCGGGATCTCGAGAACGTCAGGGACATCAGAAGCCGCCCAGCGAAGTGAATATTGATGAGCTGGGCGGCGCTTCAAAGCGGCAGTTGGGGCGTGGCTGGCTGAGCAGAAGTGAAGCTGAAACGCTGCCCCTTGGGCAGAAAGAAGACCGATTACATCAGGTTATAAAACATCATTTTGCAGTGTTCATAAGGTGGACAGGAGTTAGACTTATATGTTTTTAATACACAATAGAAGACCTGTGCATGCATATATATAGATAATTATGCTTATTGGGCCTGTCAGTGTCCCTTTAAGACTGGGTCACTGCCTATAGAGGCTATAGGCTGTGATCACCAAACTCCTATATTGTTTCTGAACTACCATAAGAGTATTTAAATGACTGAAAGCTTCACCCTCTGGACCATTTTGGACATGGTTGGCCAAGGTTAGGGCTAATTGGACCATTGGGACATTTTTATCTCTAGGCCCACTAAAGCCATTGTGGAGTGTTGTACACCATTAAATTTGGAACTGTAATAATGTCCTAAGCTAGGGAGTGCACATGTAGCAGCCACGCCAGGTGGCCATTATGTGATGCTTTACATATCTTTTTAGGCCTTTACTTTCTCAAACTATCATAACTGGAAACCTGTTTCTATATCTCATGGTATTATATCAATCATGGTATGAAATTTTGAAAACATAAAAAAAAATTGTTTCTTACCTACGAAGCTTCTCTCGTATATCTTGATTCTTGATCTCTTCCTTAAAGTCCTCAAAGTCCTGGGCTGATGTTAGATTGCAAAAAACCCTGAAGTCGTTATAGGGAGGAATACCATGGTCTCGGCCACGTTGGATATTAATTGCAGCAAGATCCAAGGACACAGTATGTACTGCAGAAAACAGTTTCTCTGTGAGTTCCAAGTTCAGCAGCTCTGTGGGTTCTCTCATCTTTCCAGGTACCCCAAAAAGTCCCCGAAGCACTGGATCAATACCTCCCTCCTGGATCAACCTGAAGGGACTAAAGAAAGTCTTGTGCAGTGGGAGATGTCCTTGCTTAATTGGTTGAAAACTTTCATTCAATCGATAAAGAATTGGGTTAATCAATGTGTGTCCAAATCGGAAGGCAGCAGTGGCAAAAGCATTAAAGATCCCACTATTGACGCTAGGGTCATAGCCTTTGTATTCTCCCAACATACTCAGACCAATTTCTCCAAAGATTTTAGGAAGCCAGTGTTCAAAGGTGATGTGCTGCATTTGAGCACCTACTAATTTCCGGGCTTCATGGTAGACCTTGTCCCCATTCCAGAGAGGGTTAATTTTTAGCAGATATTCAGCAATACGGTTATGTTCCCGAAACCACACTGTGTGCATGGAGGTGAGGGCAAGCTGTTCATTAGCCCTATGGTCTCCAGCAAGGAAGCATGGAACTGAACTTTCTCTTTCATCCCTCATACACTCTGTCGGAGGTCCACTGGAAGAAGGCATCAAGTGTTTTCCTGAAGTAGGTACCACTTGGCCAACTTTTAGCATACCCTTCTGGTTACGAAGATTTCTCAGCTCACGGGATTCCTGCTCCGTACTTCCATAAACATTTGAGGCATCCATGTATGAGGTCAGCATATTAACCTGCTCTCGAGAATAAGCAGAATCCAGAAGAAGAGAAGTCACTCCACTCCCACAGACTGGACTGGATCGAGCAAAGAACATGCATTGTCCACTGTTCCCACGTGGATCATTGTTAGGTATATCAATTGGAAGGCAGGGAGGATCATTGGTGCAAACTTGGCTGCAAGGTGCAGAATCTGAAAATCTGGACATACTGAGTGCTGGCACAGTTTGGTCCAGATCATGGTCCAAGAACTGCCCCCATTGCATGAGCATGTGTGTGTACTGAGAATCTGGAGTAATGGTCTCTGAACCTATCATGGTTGTGGACACCAGACGCGGTAACGGTAAAGGCAAAGCTCCTGACCCTTCCGTGGCTCCAAGTCCACGTGGAAGATTAAATCCATTCTGGTAGGAGGGTTTAAGAAGACGCTGAAAGGCAGTGAGAGATGCCCCCCATGTCGGATGTTGGAGGTTGTTACAGGTTCCATCATGCATGCGATAATGTTGGTGGAAACAGAGATCAGAGCAGTTAGGAGTTCGTCTGTGGGCAGAACAGCCAGACAAATTGGCGATCTTGCTGATATAGTGAGGGGAGACCAGTTCGCTGTAGTGGTAGCCTGTAGAAACATTTCATACACAAAATAAGCATATAGTTATTGAAAAGAGAATGCCCACCCACCAATGATACTTTGCACCAGAGGACTACATTCAGCACTATGAACCGACTGTGAGATAAGGAGGACCAGTTGTGGGCTGACCAATCTAGGAATTGAACAATGCCTAACAGCCCAAATCATTAGGGGGACCCGCAGCTCTCCAATTAGAAATGATACCAGACATCTTTATTGTGGGTTGGAGCTATGTTTTTCTTGGCAGACGCTCCCTCACTCAGCAGACTGGGACGATGCAGAGTCGAAGCAGTGCAGACCAGGGAAGGGAGATCTGCCATCTGCCCAGTGTATAAATGAAAGCAACATGTGGTAAGAGGACCCCTTTGTGCTGCAGGAGATTAACCCTTTAGGGGGGAGGGCTGTGGTTACTGACACTTTTGAGGGGCTATTGTTACTGGCTAGTGAGGGCAGGCGGGATTAGCCTCAGGGTGAGGGCAGTGGCGGCCATCTTAACTGAATAGTGAAATTGCAGTTTTATGCAGACTGGTTGCTAAGGGCTGAATCTTAATTAATATGGGGTAAGTCAGTCTAATAGTAACTGATTCTGGAATATCATGTTATTAGTAACTACAGATATGAAAATTGAAATTAGGGTCTAAGTGTTACAGTTATCCTTTAAAGGTGTTCTTCAGGCTGCAGATACTGATGATCAGATTGTTTCGAGCTCCTGCGGCACTGGGTACTATACAGTGTACAGATATGATACAGATCTGTACACTGTGTAGTGGCCGTGCTAGGTTATGCGACTCAGCTCCAATTCAGGTAAATAGGAGATTAGCTTTAATACGGCGCAGCTGCTGTCCGAAACAGCTGATCAGTGGGGGTGCCAGATGTTGGACCCCCACCGATCTTATATTGATGGCCTAGCCCGGAGAACCCCTTTAAACAACATTTTGAGATTCTGACTGCCTATAACCATCAATAGAGAAAGCTCCTTACATACACATTTATACAGCTGGAATTGTGTTAATGGCAACTTCCAGAAGCCTGAATTTTATGATGTACTGGTAACTCAAGAACTGTGTAAAGTGATTTCGGGCCCTGTACCAGGAAAATTTTTGATGAGTTGATGAGACCCAAAAAACTGTCAACGTTCAAAATCTATGTATTTAAAAATAGATAAAATTGTGCTAAATAATGTCAAATTCAATGTAAGAATTTAATTCTCAGTTCCACATACTTCAGTGGCCACAGTGACAAAACGTTGTCAGGTGGATTCTGCTCTGTTACCCAATGGTAGCACTTCATACAACAGTACTACAATTACTTTATTTTTTTATTTTTATATGACTCATGCTGATTGTTTCCTCGTCTGCTGATGGTTTCCATATTGAGACAGGAAAAAGATGAACATATTCTGGATTATTGGAACTTTATTTCATCAGATGTTTACTGGACTGAATTCTTATATATCGTTCACTTACTTGTAGTATTAAGATCGTCAGGAAGTCCTTGCTGCACATGTTCCTCTATAAGTTGTAGCGTCATCTCTAGGATTTCTGCTGCCCTTACTATTTCGATAGCTTGAGGATCTCTGGGATAACGAGCAAGTGCCATCAGGTCGCTGGGAGATTTGGGGAGCCTAAGCAAACAAATTCAAGCCAGATTTTTCTATGAATGATAGGACAGTCATTTAACCTGATCGGCAGATGCTCCAGATATAAATCCCACCCAGAGAAGATGTAAATTTCAAAATGCAATTATCCACCCATTGAGATGCCTATGAAACTTGTATCCTACCAGCTGAACAGATGCCTGTGAGCAGAGTTGAAGCTGGTGTTGACACTATGTATAGCCTTTCGTAAGGACATCTCCACATAAGCATCTCCAAAGCGCACCATGTCTGACAGAAAACAGATGTGGCCATTATATGAAGAGTTTGATATTGAAGATACAAGAAGAATACACTCTTTGAGACTGGACAACCTTACCTTGTGGCTGTACGTAGAGCTGTACTGACACTGAGTTCACCCCCATAGAACTTGTAGCATGACACTCATACTGGCCCCCATCACCATGGCTGACCCTCAGGATTCGGAGAGTCCCTGATTCTTGAATGATGTGCCTTCCATCATTTGGCAATTCATCTCCTGATGAGAAGTGAATAGAATCTCAAAAATAGCTAATTTCGGAATGTAGTATATTACATGTACACACAGTAGTGGCCATGCTCTGTAGGCTAATACATGGCCATATCCTTTAGTAGTAAGTAAACACAATTTTTAGGACATGATAATGGTCAGACCAGTGTTTTTTGTGTTAGTAGGCCATCTCCAGCTGCTCTATAGAGATGAATGGGGTGGCGTGGCGTGGCAATGCAAATGCTTGACTGCTGCGCCATTCATACTAGGGGGCACCCGTTCTTGTGATATGAGGAAGTCACAGTGGTTTGAGCCCCACTGATCTAAAAGTGATCCTCTTTAAGATTATTATGTTTTTGGAAGTGTTGGCTGGTTGTCCACTAGTTATTAATGATTTAGCAGACATTTGGTTTACACACTAGTTGTCTTCCACCACATGACTTCACTTCAAATGGAGTCTTTTCAGGACACTGTGCTGTGTCATGTGCATTATACCCTGCTGGGGGCTTTCAGTCCTAAAATTTGTGGCATAAAGCCCAAGCCGAGAGCAGCTGAGGACAGCGGTTTTATAGAGCAATTAGATGTCAATATGATGGGTTAATTAAAGGAATATTACAATTTCAGCAAATAAATGGTAAGCTTTACGGAATCAAAATGTCTACAATCTTTCAATATACTTTCCATATCAGTGCTTCACATTTTCAATATCTCTGTTTTTGCTGTCATTGAATTTTAACCCTCTTTGTTTTCTTCCAGCAGGTAAGAATCTGTCCTGGTCACGTGATGACCACACACTTGAAGTGACCCAGTAAATCACTGATACAAGTTAATGTATTTGTAAAAGGCGTTAATGTATTTTCACTGCTGTGTTATGTGATTCCAAGAGCGGATATGGAAAAACAGCTTGGTTATTGTGAACCCGTACAGGAGGTGGCTGGCTGGACCTGTCTCCTCTGAGGGAGATGCTGTGTAGTCTGATTGCATCAGCCAGAGAGTCTAGCCTAGGCAGCCCAAGTGTGAGGATCTGCATGTGCCTATGCACTGTGACACTCATTACAAGAGGTTCTCTATTTCTACATGCCGAGGACAAGTGCCAGACCTCTGTGAAATAGAAGTAAGGAATCCGTAGACTGTTTAGGGACTGTGTGTGAGAGCAAATGTAACACTTGTTTCGGCTATGGACTACGGCTTGTGGAAGGTGTTAATTGCCTCCAGCACCCATAAAGCTTTTACAACAGATTAGCTACCCACTGAGGATCTACACCCTGGTGTGGGAACTAAAGTACTTATTATGGATTTGAACGCATTATGCTAATTTGGGGAGTTGTCTGGATTTAATAGAGAGCTACTATACAGTCTGCTTTCCCATATACAGCCTTTAAAAGATTGTGTGTGGGTGTATGTGGAGAGACTGACCTTATCCTCACAAGTATTGATTGCTAGGAATACCTCAGTAAAGCTTGTTGGACTTGTTACCCTACACTATCTTCCTTATTGCCTCGCATCCAACACCAGCACTGCTGCCACCATTGCATTGCCTTCACACAGAGGGAGTCCTGCCTTGCATTCATCTACTTAACATCAAGGGCACCACATCTATCACAATCCAGAACTCAGGGAGTGCCCCGAGGGAAGATGGGATGTTCCCTCCATTCACTGCACAGACCCAGGGAGCACCAGAATGAAGACAGCTACCATGAACCACTACCCTCATATCAGTACCACTACTACCACTCCTCCCAGCATGAACCACTACCCTCATATCAGTGCCACTACTACCACTCCTCCCAGCATGAACCACTACCCTCATATCAGTGCCACTACTACCACTCCTCCCAGCATGAACCACTACCCTCATATCAGTACCACTACTACCACTCCTCCCAGCATGAACCACTACCCTCATATCAGTGCCACTACTACCACCTCCTCCCAACACTCCCACTTCAGGTTGCTTCACACTTGTAATGCTGATTACAGTTACAGTGTGATTATCAGAGATGCGTCTTGTTGAACAAAAATAAAAAAATAAAAGAAAACGTGTTTGACCTTCACATGACCAGTAGTGTTGATCGCGGATATTGTAATCGCAAATTTTTATCGCGAATATCGGCACTTTGAGAATTCGCAAAGATGTAGAATATAGTGCTATATATTCGTAATTGCGAATATTCTAGTTTTTTTTTTTCATCAGTAACCTCCCTTCTTGCTTGTGGGCCAATGAGAAGGCTGCAATATCCTTGTCAGAGCTTAGCAACATCCCTAGCAACCAATAGGAAAGTTGCCTACCCCTTACTATATCAGAACCTCCCTAGCAGCCATTTTCTGCAGTTTTTTTGCAGTTCTGAGAGAGAGAGCAGTGACATTGCTCTGCTCTGTGCTTTCACCTGGATCCTATTTCTTATCCAATTGCATTAGATAGTTAGCTCATACAGTATATGTATAATACAGATAGTTAGGGGGAGATAGTCAGTGTAGGTTAGATAGTGATATAGTGTAGCTGATAGGTTCCAATGCAGGGTGTTAGGTAGTGCGATAGGAATTACTGTTTATCTGTTGTGATGTCACAACAATACAGAAATATCTACTCAGACCTGATAAAATGTAAAGTTGCATGTATTGCGCAAAAAATATGCGCATCATTAGTGCCGATTTGGGCAATCACGACAATAATGACTGGAGATCACGAATTCTAGAATTCACAAATTTATTGTGAAATATAGCAAAAGCGAAGATTGCCTATGTCACTCATCACTAATGACCAGGGCAAATTTTTATCTATTGGATGTAAGCAAAGAAGGTCTCTATTGAATAATAGCAAGTGGAGATCTTTAACTGTCAGCAACTAATACAGAAAGTATATTTGTATAACTTTTTATTATACAAAAGATAACAAAGAATACCCCTTTAAGAAAGACTCCACTGGTTATTTGGGGATTCGGAGCATGGCACTCATCTAGATATAGGGTCTGATGCCAAAGCTGGCTGTACAATTAGATTTTTATTAGTGCATCCCACTGACTTCCACATCCCACATCATTCCTAATAGAGCACAATATTATCTTAATTGTTATAGTCTTGCAAAAAATCAAGATGAGAAAGGATGAGGCCATTACCTTGTTTAGTCCAGGTTATAACTGGAGCTGGGTGCCCGCTTGCAAAACATGGAAATTGGGCATCTTGACCCTCAGTTAAGGTTTGGTCACTGGGAAGAACAGTAAACTTCTGCACTTCTAGAAACATGGATTACTCCAGTAAGTAATTATACTGCAGCAGTAAAGTAGTTATTTTATACTGTACCTGATTGAACTTTACAATTTTTCCACAATTTGTTGCAGGGGCAACAAGTAATCAGGAGGAGCCAATATAAGAACTGTCCAACCTCCATCCTCCTTTTTTTTTTTTTTTAACCAATCCCCAATCCTATAGATGGTGTCTAGACCTGCACCAGATTTATCACAGGGGCTCAGGCTGGATGACGGTGTAGGTATAGACACTTCTGTCTGACTTTATACCACCTATTGGTTGGATGAACTAGATGTGGCAAAAATTTTCCAATTTGCCGACTTTTGGCACAGTTTACAACAATTTCTAGGTGCACCCACATTAGCAGATGTGGGACAATTTCTGTCTGTCGCCAAGAACCAAGATAATTCCCCTTTTATCAACAGCAGTTAAGCAGTGATCAATAAGTAACATACTGTATGTGATCAGGTACTTGCAGGAGAACCTGCTTAATTTAAAAGGGTTTTCCGACATTATAATACTGATGAACTATCCTCTGGATAGGTCATCTGTATCTGATCGATGGTGGTCTGACACCCGGGACCACTGATCAGCTGTGTTGAGAAGGCACCAGCACTCCTATGAGCGCCGGTGTCTTCTTGCAGCTTACCAAGCACAGAACACATTCACTCGCAGCCTCCTTCACTTCTATGAGACTGAGCTGCTCCGAGGCCATGTGACCGATAAACATGTCGTCACTGGGCTAGGAAACGCTGGAGAAGGCCATGGCGCTTACAGGAGTCCCGGGTGTCGGACCCCACCGATCAGATACTGATGACCTATCCAGAACATAGGTCATCAGTATCTAAATGTTGGAAAACCCTTTTAAAGACATTCTCCAAACTGAGCAATCCCAATATAACAGCTTAAGTTTATGAATAGACGCTTGTGCTTCTTCTACCTTGCACAATAATAGAGGCAGACGCCTGTATGGAGCCTTCGCTGTTGCTGGCGTGACACCAATAAAGTCCCTGTTCAGAGAAGGTGACATTTTGAATATACAGGCCTCCAGAGCTGGTGATGGTGAAGCGATCATTAGTGGAGACAGGATCTCCTGTGTCTGTGGTCCATGTAATATGTGGCTGGGGATCTCCGGAGACCCCACATTCAAGCGTTACGCTGCTGCCCACTAAGACTTCTGTGTTCTGGGGCTGAATTATAAAAAACGGCTTTGCTGTGAGAAAAAGAGACACATCTTGAACAAGATATCGAAGATGCAGGCACTAACCGAAAACAAAGGGGAGACAACCAATATGGCCACCATTGCAGTTTCTACAAGGGTTAGCACACAGCTATCTCTGACTTTTGAATGGCAAACCTGACCATATCATTTTGAAGACTTTAGGAAACCTGGGTGATAACTCATATTGGTAGTCACCCACCTTTTCCCAGACACAGGTATAGGTATAGGTATTGTATCAGTAAATCTCCTAGTCTCCAGTTACTCACATAAGCTGCCGGAGTACCGTAGAATGGCCTCCGGCGTGCGCACCTCTCCGGCTATGTTTTTGGCCGCACATTGATAAATGCCTTTATCAGATTCCTGTGTATTGTGGATCATTAGGGTCCCATCGCGTAAAAGATTCAGCCGCCCATCATAGCTTGTATCAATCTCATTGCTGTGAAGAAATCATATAACAAAGGATATACATTGTGCAATAACCGTGTCCTGACAATACCGCCATACACTGCTCAAATAGTACAACAGAGTGGCCTCAAATACCACAGTACAGTACAGAAAGAAGTATCCTAGAGTGCCTCAATAATATCACCACGTGGAGCCCCAAAAGTACCACAGTATTGAAAACAGTACCACCAAAAATCCAAATGGCCGGCTTTAGGCTGGATAGTTCAGTTTCCTGGCGCAAGGCCTGGACAGACTATTGAGTGTCCTCCTTTTCCATGTGAGCGTATGCTACAGCCACAGTCTAAGGCCTCTGTTGTAAGAGGCAGCCCTGATCATCCAGCAACATTTCCAACACATATATATATATATAGCAGACTGTCATGTTTCCCTCCAGCCACCAGAGGCCACTGTGGCTGAGTAGGACAGTGAGAGGAGTTGTTTCCAGAGGACAAGGAGTTAAGTGTTTTTCCCGGGCTGAGCAGAGAGCCTGGGCTGATGGTGTCTGAGTACACAGGAAGAAGGACGCTGTGCACTGAGAGGGAGATCCACAGGGAAGATTAGAGCGATTTCTCCCTGCCTGCTGTGACACCGTATCTGGGACATTAGAGTGTGTTTGCTCCCTGACTGAGCTGATGTTTCCTGGTGCAGAAGAGAGACTGCTGTAGTGTGAGGCACTTACCAGAGGAACTGTGAGTGAATTCCAGGCCCTGTCTGATTACACGTCCAGAGCTGCTGATTATCTCCAACCAGAGTTACAGAGACTACAAAGAGAGGCCAGAGCTGAGCCACACTGAAGCAAGCAAGCAAGCAAGCAACCAGATCGGGACCCAGACTGTACCTGCCTGCATGTGCGGACACCGAACTGTGAGTGCGCTGATGCTAACCTGAGCTAGGGCATAGTGGAATAGGATTTAGTTTAGTGCACCGTAGAGGTGCACCCCGGGTAGCGGGGACAGATAGGACTACCTAGAAGAGAGTAGCCTGCTATTGTCTGTACTTGTGTTTGTGATTCATTTGTGTTCTTTATGCAAATTTCCATTATCTTTATTGTGAATTCCCAAGCTGTTCATATTGTAAATCTGCTTCTCCGGCAGTTAGAGTTCTCTTTTAATAAAGCCGGTTTCTACTTCAGCCTCCTTGTCTGCTGCACTGTACTTGAGTCCTGCTCTACGGTCTCTTCCTCTGCTGACCGTTACAAGTGGCGCTGCGAGCAGGGTACAGTCACAGAGATGGAGGCGGCTGAAGGCAATGTGCATGATGTTAATGTGAGTACCTCAGGCAATGGTGGAACCCTTGCAAGGGCCCTTCCTATTGGCACGTTGTTCAACTTGCTACCCAAATTTGATGGCCAGAACATGACACTGTCAGACTGGGTGACAAGGTTACAGAGTGCTGTTAGGATTTACAATGTCAGCCCAGAACTACAAGTAGAAATTGCTTTGGCCGCTCTCGAGGGTGAGGCCCGAAGAAATGTTCTCCTACAACCAGAAGCCACGCGCAATACATTGCAAGAGATGGTGAGATTCCTGGAAGAAATATATGGGGAAACAGCCAGTGCAGGGCACCTCCGGGCGAAGTTTTTTTACCGGATTCAACGGGAAGACGAAGGTGTCTCTCAGTACGCTACAGCCCTACAGGAAGTGTTGGCCGAGGTACAAAAAAAAGAGGCAGATGGGGTTACTGGCATGGGACCCATAGACCGGATACTGCGGGAACAATTTATTCTGGGGCTCTACAGCAATCCCCTGAAACAGGCTCTGCGGGAACGAGTCAGAGTAGACCCTACCCTAACCTTTCGACAAATTTTGGCAGAGGCCGTGACGCGAAACAAAGAAGACGGCTATGCCTCTGGAGTAATACGGACCCAGACCGTTACACCCCCCGGGGTTACAAGAAATGAGGAAGCCCTGGTCAGAGTGGTACAAGACTTGCAGAGCTCCCTGAGTGCCATGCACGAAAAGTTGACACACCTGGAGAAACGGATAGAGTCGCGCCATACTACTGAGGCTGCCTATCCAGCCCGACAACAAACCTATCAGGCGACTCCGTGGGTTCCTACACCCGAATGCCCTTATGCTAGTTTACCATACCATCAAGCCCCTCATTACCCTTCAGTGGGGCCATCCAGCCAAGCTCTGAGGGCACCTCCCACTCGCAGGCAAAAAGTGGGCCGTCAAGGGGCACAGTGTTGGCGGTGTGGAGATCTAGGACATTTCGCCAGAGAGTGTCGGAATAATCCAGCTGGACGCCAAGAGCCGCCGTTAAACTACCGACCCCTGCAGTAGTGGGGCGTACTGCAGGGGAGGTGGAGAGCCAAGTTACCCAGCAAAGCTCCGAACACCTGGTCGCAGGGTGCCCCACTATACGAGCTGAGTTCGAAGGTGTTCCTGTCGACTGCTTAGTGGATACTGGGTCTCAAGTGACAACTATGCCCGAGTCATTCTTCTACCGTTACTTTCAAGCGCTGGCCAAGCCAGAACGAGAGACACTGGTCCGGGTTACAGCGGCTAACCAACAACAGATTCCTGTCACAGGGGTCGTGTGGATGAATGTACGGCTATGTGGACAGGAAGTGGGGCGGAAAGGTATCTTGTTGGTCCCCGAAACCTTCAAAGAAGATGTGCCGGTGATAATGGGCATGAATATCCTGCGAGAATTGGATCAGATCATGTTCACCAAACGGGGGCCGGGTTACTGGAAACAAGCCACCCCGCACAAACCTACCCAGAAAGCATTTCAACGGCTAATCCGTTTTTGTGGAACACAGAAAAGTGTACCAGCACACCAGGCGGTGGGAACGATCCGAGCGCCAGGAAAGGCTACCTTCACCCTTCCCCCTGGTCGGGAGACCATGCTGACGTTACCCGTGGGAACTTTCCGTAATCTTGAAGGCATGGAGGTGTTCGTTGAACCAACAGGCCTAGGAGAGCTGGGTCAGGACGTCCTGGTGGCTCGGACACTGGGAGTGGTCCAGAATGGACGAGTACCCATAAGAGCTGTGAATGTGGGATATCTAGAAGTTCCCTTGACGCCAGGGGTGGAACTGGCTCGTGTGTACCTACATCAGGGAGAAATCCTGAGTCAGAGAGAAGTGACTCTAGCTCCGGTAGGGGATGCTGGTTGGACCCTGGCAGTTACTGCCAGTGCAGAAGAGGCGCCGACCCCAGAATGGAATGGGGGAACCATCTTGGGTCAAATGGAGATAGATGTGAAGGCTCTCAGTTTAGACCAACAGCGAGCAGTTGAAACCATGCTGTGGGAGAATCAGGCTGCGTTTGCCCGCCACGCAGATGACTTTGGCTGCACGAATGCTATCACACATGATATACCGACGGGGGACACTCCACCAATTCGGGAGAGATATCGACAGATTCCGCCCAAGTTGTACCAGGAAGTGAAGACGCTATTGAAACAGATGATAGATTCCGGAGTGGTGCGGGGAAGCCAGAGCCCTTGGGCAGCCCCAGTGGTGCTTGTCAAGAAGAAGGACGGCACTATTCGATTTTGTGTGGATTACCGGCGGTTGAATGCTTGCACTGCGCGAGACTCATATCCTCTGCCACGCATCGAGGAGTCTCTGACGGCTCTAGGACGAGCCAAATACTTCTCCACCCTGGATCTAGCAAGTGGGTAATGGCAAGTACCAGTGGCTGAGCAGGACAAGGCAAAGACAGCATTCATACTCCCCATGGGGTTATTTGAATTCAACAGGATGCCATTCGGACTGACTAATGCCCCTGGAACCTTCCAGCGGCTGATGGAGAGATGCCTGGGAGACCTGAATTTTGAAGCCACTCTGATATACCTAGACGATATCATCGTATACTCTGCTACTTTTCAAGAACACTTGAATCGGCTAGGGCAGGTACTCGAGCGACTGCGATCCCATGGCCTGAAGGTAAAGCCAAAGAAGTGTCATCTCTTCAAGAGGGAGATCGAGTACCTGGGCCATAGGGTGTCCCAAGACGGAGTGCTCCCGTCCCAAGACAAAGTGGCTGCAATACGACAATGGATAGTGCCGAGAACACTGCGTGAGTTGAAGGCCTTCCTGGGACTGACTGGGTACTACCGGCGGTTCATCAAAGACTACGCAAAAATAGCGGGCCCTCTGAATGAGTTGTTGAGAGGAACGGCTGGGCAACCCAAGGGCCAAAGTATCCCCTGGGGACAGAAACAGGAAGAGGCCTTCCAGGCCCTGAAAGAAGCCCTGACATCGGCCCCCATCTTGGCTTATGCCGATTTTGATAAACCATTCATCTTAGCTACTGATGGCAGCCTCTACGGACTTGGGGCAGTCCTGTCGCAGGTACAAGATGGACATGAGAGAGTGATCGCTTATGCCAGTAGATCCTTGCGAGATACGGAGCGAAACCCCCATAACTACAGTTCCTTCCGGCTGGAACTCCTTGCCCTGGTGTGGGCTATGACGGAGAAATTTGCAGGATATCTGACAGGAGCTAAGATCTTCGTACGGACGGATAACAATCCCCTGGCCCATCTGGGTACTGCCAAGTTGGGAGCCCTGGAGCAACGCTGGGCGGCTCGCCTCGCAAAGTATGACTTCTCAATTCGCTACCGCTCCGCTACAGAGAACACTAATGCTGATGGTCTCTCGAGGGTCACTTTTGAAACTCCAGTAGGGGATATGGATGAACAAAAGGAAGAAGATGAAACTCCTGACTTCCGCAAGTTCGCTTCCCCAACAGTCGCGGCCCAGACAAGTGGGGAGGCCCGTAAGCTACCCAAAGCATTGGGGAGAACTAATGAAGAATGGGGCAGATTGCAAGATGAAGACATTGGACTGCAGCAAATGAAAAGCTGGGTAACCCAGTGCAGGAAACCCAACAAAGAAGAAAGGACTGATCTGGATGCCGAGATGAAGTCCGTTCTACATCAATGGGACAGACTGGAAGTTCATGGAGCTGTTTTGTTCCGCAAGTGGCAACAGCCTGCCGACCTAGAGGCGAGGTGGCAGGTAGTGATACCCAGAAGAATGGCACGGGAGATAGCCAAAGAGGCTCATGAGTTTGGAGCTCACTTCGGGCCAGTCAAGACATACCAGTGGCTGCAGCGTTATGTGTATTGTCCGCGACTGGAGGCCACAGTTGAAGAAGTTTGCCGACAGTGTCGAGTGTGTGAACTCACGAAGAGTACAGAACAGAGAGCACCCCTACAGTCCATCCAGACCACAGAACCGCTGGAAGTGTTGATGATAGACTATCTTCTTGTGGGACAATCGTCAAGAGGTCCACAGTATTGCCTGGTCATGATCGACCACTTCTCCAAGTTTGCAGTAGTCACCCCAACTCGGGACCAGACGGCCGAGTCCGCTGCACGAGCCATTTGTCAAGACTTCATTCGGGTCTATGGGTGTCCAAAGCGGATCCATTCAGATCAAGGGGCGTGCTTTCAAGGAAAAGTGATGGAAGAGCTACATCGACTGTACGGCATTGAAAAATCCAGGACAACTCCTTATCATCCCCAAGGAAACGGAGCCTGTGAGCGCTTTAACCGCACATTGCTGCAAATGCTGAGGACACTAGAGGAAGACAAGAGGGCACACTGGCCTGACTACCTGCCAGAATTAGTCTGGGCTTACAATAATCATGTCCACACCACCACCGGTTACACCCCATACATGTTACTGTTCGGTAGGGCTGGTCGAGAGATCGTGGAATTAAACCTAGAACAGCCAGAAGACCTAATAGAGCGATCAAACACCTCATGGGTGAAAGAACACCGTCGGCGTCTCCAGACCATTCGTCGGTTGGCAGGTCAGCGGTTACAGGAGAGAGCTCATACAGACCGTCCTCCAGTTCAGGAGGTTCCATTGCAGCCTGGGGATCGGGTACTGGTACGAGAGAAACGTCCCAGAGGCAAGTTGAGTGAGCGTTGGGAAGTACAGCCGTATAAAGTGATCAAGAGAGTGTACCCTAATGGTCCGGTCTACGAAGTGCAGGTTGAGAATGAGAAATTTGCTTCACGGACTCTACATAGGAATATGTTACGGCCATGCCGGTCCAAAGATCCCGCACTTGTTCAGAGGACACCTCCTCCTGCCCCATACTCAGAACTTGTTATCTCTGATGGAGATTATGGTGAAGACTGGTGGACTGCTCCCAACACTGAAGAAGCCTCCCAGGTTACAGGTGATCAAGGCACTGTCACAGAACCATTGCCAGCCCGTAATGGAGAGGGGCCCTCGGACACACCCGAACCTCCTATTGTGGTGGATGAATCCAGACTGGCAGTTCCTAGTGGAGAGAGTCAGGTCGTAACAGATAGCCAGGACCTCCGGAGATCCAGTAGGCTTACTGCAGGGGTTCCACCAAACAGGTACGCTGCTGATGAGTTCATTTGGTCCACCTGTATGTATTGTGGACAATGTTGTACTGCTGTATAAAAAGTTACATTAACCATTATTTCTATGGACTATATAGCAAGGCCGAGGACGGCCACCTTTAAGTGGGGAGGCATGTAAGAGGCAGCCCTGATCATCCAGCAACATTTCCAACACACATATATATATATATATAGCAGACTGTCATGTTTCCCTCCAGCCACCAGAGGCCACTGTGGCTGAGTAGGACAGTGAGAGGAGTTGTTTCCAGAGGACAAGGAGTTAAGTGTTTTTCCCGGGCTGAGCAGAGAGCCTGGGCTGATGGTGTCTGAGTACACAGGAAGAAGGACGCTGTGCACTGAGAGGGAGATCCACAGGGAAGATTAGAGCGATTTCTCCCTGCCTGCTGTGACACCGTATCTGGGACATTAGAGTGTGTTTGCTCCCTGACTGAGCTGATGTTTCCTGGTGCAGAAGAGAGACTGCTGTAGTGTGAGGCACTTACCAGAGGAACTGTGAGTGAATTCCAGGCCCTGTCTGATTACACGTCCAGAGCTGCTGATTATCTCCAACCAGAGTTACAGAGACTACAAAGAGAGGCCAGAGCTGAGCCACACTGAAGCAAGCAAGCAAGCAAGCAACCAGATCGGGACCCAGACTGTACCTGCCTGCATGTGCGGACACCGAACTGTGAGTGCGCTGATGCTAACCTGAGCTAGGGCATAGTGGAATAGGATTTAGTTTAGTGCACCGTAGAGGTGCACCCCGGGTAGCGGGGACAGATAGGACTACCTAGAAGAGAGTAGCCTGCTATTGTCTGTACTTGTGTTTGTGATTCATTTGTGTTCTTTATGCAAATTTCCATTATCTTTATTGTGAATTCCCAAGCTGTTCATATTGTAAATCTGCTTCTCCGGCAGTTAGAGTTCTCTTTTAATAAAGCCGGTTTCTACTTCAGCCTCCTTGTCTGCTGCACTGTACTTGAGTCCTGCTCTACGGTCTCTTCCTCTGCTGACCGTTACACTGTCACCCCCAGTCAGTCACTAGAGACGACCAACATGTCACTCTGTGACTGATCATGCACTCAGGGCCCGCTGCCTCTTTTTTTTTTTTTTTTTTCTTGCATGGAACGTTATTGGGAGAGGGGCATGGCTTAGCTCAGATGGGGCAAGGCCTAGTGGAGTTGGGTGTGTGGCATCAGGTGTCATCCTTTTTGGGGTTAAGCAAGTGTCCATGCTAGAACTACACAGTGCCAAAATAACAGTGCCATGGAAACCCCACATCACATGGTGTCCAAAATCCACCATATAGTGCACAAAACCCACTGCCCTAACAATACAAGTACAAAAGGCACAAATAAATACAGTATCAGAGTGATACTACTACTATACGCGAGAAAAATACCATAAACATAGTACCACAATGTGCCCCAATAATACCACAGCATGCTGCCATTCGAAAAATATTACCATACAATACCGCCAAATATATTGATATACAGCGCACTTATACAGTGCCATACCACCATGCAGTGCACAATCCACCGGATGGACTCACTTGTTGTGTAGCCATACAATATCAGGTTTAGGGTTCCCTTCTGCCCGACAGATGAAATAGACAGTGTTCCCGAGAATGACATCTGCATCTTTAGGTTCTGATGTAATACGAGGAACCTCTGAAAAGGAAATTGTGCAATTCAAATTCACAAGTAACCAAGTGACCATCGGAGAAGAGAACCACTACTCACAGCCACATGGAATATCATCCAACCTTCTACCAATTTGTTCACTAAAACTGCTCAGCCTATGTGTCAGTAAAATTCTATTTATGAACCAGGAAGCCCTGGATGAGGAGCAAGATAAGTATATCAATATATTATAAAATCTGATGGCTAACCGCAGTTGAACTGGTCCTTAGATAATGAGCTCACCGACGTCCCTCGCAGGTGGACAGGATGTTCACACATCGCAGCTGTGTGTGTGCTGCTCCTCTCTGTGAGCATACGGAGAAGATCCACCAGCCACATGAGTTCACAGTCACAGAACAGGGGATTGGAGTCCAGGCGTCTGTTCACACAGAAGGGTCAGGAGCCAATAAGCTTCTCATCACATCAGTCATGGTACAATAGAATCATATAAAACTACCACTTACAGCCGGTGGAGAGATGGAAGTTTAGAGAATGCTCCGGGCTGAATCCTGGTGATCCGGTTATTGTGCAAGAAACTGGAAGCAGTCAAAACATTAATGTGGTTCACTGACAGCAAGCAGAGTTGGTGAGGAATTGAAACTTTTCATTGTACAGTAAATCCTTTAACCCTTTCCCACATTTACACATACATGTAAGTCGGGGAATGTGGTCAATTGCTGCATCCCTATGTAAATGTATGGGAAGAGGATCACGTGAGAACAGGAACTGTGCTTGCATGATCATGGCTGTACATGACTGAGGTCCCACCACAGCAGCGGGGATTGGAGATAACCCCTTAGATGCTGCAGTCAATTGCAACTATGGCATGTAAGGGGATTTTCAGAGTAAGGGCTCATGCACATGACTGTTGGGCGTTTTGCGGTCTGCAAAACACGGATACTGGCCGTGTGCAATCCGCATTTTGAGGAACGGAAGGTGTCGGCTCCTAATAGAACAGTCCTATCCTTGTCCGTAATGCGGACAATAATAGGACATGTTCAACTTTTTTGCAGCCATGCAGACATATAGACACGGAATGCACACGGAGTAATTTCCATTATTTTTTTGCGTTCCCATTGAAGCGATTGGTTCCGCATACAGGCTGCAAAAAAATAGAATGGAAACAGAAAAAAAAAAAGTTTGTGTGCATGAGCACTAACTCACATCCCCATTGGCACCTTGTGATCACGTTGCCAAGGCAGCTGGAGGACTGTCTGTGTGACATTGACAGGTTTAATACACTGCAATTCAATACAGAATACAGAAACCAGTGAGCCAGGATCAAGTCCCCTAGTGCAGCCCAAAAAAAGTTTAATTGTTTAAAGAAGTTTTTTAGGAGGATAAAAAAAGTGGTTTTAATGGGTTAAAAATAAAAAGGATCGTTACTCACCTTACTGATCCTCTGCCTCTGCCATTCTGACACTGATATGGTCCCTGCTACTCTCAACTTCCTCCTCCCAGGTTCGACACGACAAGAAAAGGCTTGGACAATAGGTTCAGCCAACTACTGGTTCCTGTGGCCACTGATTGGTTGAGCAGGCAGTCCAAGTCACTTCCTGTGTGTTGAGCCCGGGAGCATTGTAAAGGCAGCGGTGGGGGGGCGTCGGTCAGGTGAGTAATGATTCTTTTTTTTTTTCAATTTCTAACTCATTCTGTCCTTTTTTTATATATACAAATGCGCCTCTATCATCAACAGGGGTGTTGCCATTACACCTAGAGGCTCTGCTCCCTCTGCAACTGCTGCGCCATCTGCACTTTGATTGACAGGGCCAGGCATTATGAAGTTTTTACTGCCTGGTCTTGTCAATTAAACTGCAGAGGCACAGCAGTTGCAGAGAGATCAGAGCCTCTAGGTAACAGCAACGACCCTGTTACTCCTAGAGGCTCATTTGCATATAATAAAACATATTTTTTTCTCAGCAATGCGGGCACACATGAACATGGGACCAACACAGATGCCTTCAGCTGCCAAGCGCACATGTAACAGGTCAGACAGTTTCATGGGTACAAATCTGCTGACAGATGTCCTTTAAAAATGCTTTATGTTAGGGTAAAAAAAATACACTACTTAATTGGTATCAACACATCCCACACAAAAAAATAATCAATGGAATAATAAACTTTTTTATGTGTTTTTCATGCAGAAGTAATTGAATATCCAAAAAAAACATACATATTTGATATCACCGTAACTGTACCGACCCACAGAAGTTCTATTTATGCCACATGGTGAACGGCACAAGATTTAAACCACATAAATCAATAATGGAATATGTATTTTTACATTCCCCCCCAAAAAAGAATTAGTAATAGTTAATAAATTATATGCCTCAGAATTATGCGATTGAAAAATACAACTTGATGCAAGCTCTCGATGGAAAAAAAATAAATAAATAAATATTGCTCTTCAAATGCGAGGATGAGAAAATCCCAAAAAGTTGCTGAGTCATTAAGGGGTTAATAGAACCAGTGTGAAATGGTTGATAGCAAGGAGAAATATATTGTATTCAATATCCATGAATTAAAGTAATACCCATTCTGCCTAGTGCAGGGTGTGAGGGGGCAGGGCACGCACAGTGACTCACAGACTACAAAAGAGAAAATGACTGTGTCATGCTCCGCCCCCTCAGGTCACTATGCAGAAGAGGCATTCCTTTTATTCATGAATATTGAACCCCAGTACTCACATGGTATGGCCTGTGTGTGCAATGATAGAATTACATATGACCATATTATGCATATGATGTGTGCGTCAGATTATTGCACTTACAGCCTCTCCAGCTTGGGCAGGTCCCTGAAGGTCTCTGCATCAAGAGTTTCCAAGTTATTGAAGTGAAGATACCTGGTGCAGGGAAAGAAAACATAAAAAATCAAAAGTAAATGTAAAATACGCATTCAGAACGGTGGAGATGCTGCAACTGTGACAAATGTGACACTGACCCCGGCGAACCTGTCACCACGAACATCTGCAGGCAGCAGGTTATAGAACAGGAGGAGCAGAGCTGAGCAGATTGATATGTAGCTTTATGGGAGAAGATTCAGTATAATATTTCATTTAAAGAGGACCTTTCATGGAATTTTTTTTGTTTAATTAAGTACCTTTACTCGCGAGGCACCCTCCGCTGATGCTGCTGTCCTTGTTCTTTTTTTCAAATACCCCTTGCATGCCCCCTGCAGTTTTGACACCCACTGTGTTAATACTGAGCATCGTTACAGGCAGGAGGAGATGCCAGAGTTTCTCAGGGAGCGTCTCCTTCTCTGTGGCTGTGCTGCAGTCCAATCACAGCGGAGAGAGTCACAGCCAGGGAGAAGCAGACACCCCCTGAGAAACCCTGGCGTCTCCTCCTCCCTGTACTGATGCTCAGTATTAACATACTAGGCCCGAAAACTCCAGGGGGCACAGCGGAGCATGCGAGGGGTATTTGAAAAAAAGAACAAGGACGGCAGCATCAGCGGAGGGTACCTTGCAAGTAAAGGTACTCAGGTATTTTATTAAACAAAAAAAATTCCATGAAAGGTCCTCATTAATTAGATGCAATTTCTATGCTGAAGAGTCATGAGGGCGGTCCTACCAGTGATTGACATCTATGACTCTACTCATACACAGCTGTCACTCACCGATAGGACCACCCATGTGTCTCCTAGAAAGAGCATGGATTTAAGGACATCAAATACAAACTATTCTGAATCTTTTACCATAAGACCACATATCTGCTGCCTGCAGATTAGACTGCATTCTCATGGTACGTTGGCTTTACGCATAACGAAGGTGACCTTCAAGAGAACTGGAAATATCACCTTGGACAAGTATACTCACAACTGCTCCAGAGACTGGAGACCATAGAAAGCATTCCTCTGTACACTGCGGATCTCATTCTTGTAAAGATAACTGCAACAAAATAAAGACCAGGGCATAAGAGGTAGAGACCAGTGTGCAGCGAACCGGGAGCGGAGGATGGAGGTGGTAGTGGCTGAGGTTGTCACAGACTTGTCCTCACACTGTTGTACCTTAGCGCCGTGTAGTAAAAGGAGGGGGCACCCTTTCTTCTCTCGGGGCTACTCTCTGATGGTAGTTGGGATGCCCTTGATGTTAGGTGTTTGGATGGGGGCAAGGCAAGAGGTTTAGAGTGAAATGGTAAAGAAGTCAGAAAATCAGGTCAGAGTTATGCCGTATTCACACATCAGTGTTTGGTCAGTGATTTCCATCAGTGGTTGTGAGCCAAAACCAGGTGAGGCTCTAAACACAGAACAAGTGCAGCTCTTTCCCTTATACCTTATGTCTGTGGAGGCTCCAATACTGGATTTGGCTCACAATCAATTATGTAAATCACTGACCAAACACGGATGTGCGAATGAGGCATTAAAAATAAATTTACTGTATTGCTTCCAATTAAAGCAAATCACAGCTCCAACTGTTCAAAGTGCAGTTCTCTCCCAGATAACGGTGTATGGATTTCACAAGGACTGGAATTATGTATTAGAGAATTGAGTAAAACACAGTTTTTCCTTTCCCGGTGCCAACAAAGACTCGACGGTCATCAATCAATAGTATAACTATGTGGCACACGGGATATTCTTTGCAATTTAAAGGTGATTTTATTAAGTAATTTTCACAATTAGAGGTTCATGATCCCGTTTATAGGAAATTAAATACTGTGTAACCACTTTCCATAATAGAGCCAGACGTTTCGGTCCATAAGGACCTTCTTCAGCGACTTGGAATTTCTGGGGTCAGAGGTAGTGGTGCGATCCAGACACCCCACTACCTCTGATCACAGAATTGCTGAAGAAGGTCCTTATGGACCGAAAAGTCTGGCTCTAATATGGAAAGTGGTTACACAGTATTTAATTTCCTATAAACTGGATCATGAACCTCTAATTGTGAAAATTACTTAATAAAATCACCTTTAAATTGCAAAGAATATCCTGTGTGCCACATATTTATACTAAGGATTGGAATTATGACCCTCTGTCTCCTCTATCTTAGCTAAATAGATTACGGTACCTATGCTTGGCCATGCAGAATCCAAATTCTCTTTTTCTCTCTTTCTTTAGATCTTGCAGAGATCTGTTAGTCTCTGAAATCTGAGGCCCAAGAGGAATAAACACATTGAGTATGCTTCCTTCCTATCTGAAAATCCAGTCTAGAATCTCCTAAAAGTTAGGGGTGTGTCCAGAACACATCTAACCTCCTATAAGGGCCAATCCACAGTTATTAACCCTTGATTTGCCATTCATATACACAATACTGGTAGACATACATCACATGGTATAACATGGTATAATGATATGTTATTTAATATTTTAAAAATAAAAACTATTTGCAGTTACCCCCTGCACTGGAGTACTGCAAGTGCAGTCAGGGAGCGCTACACATATAGTATACACATAATAGAGACCAGAGCAGTCAGGAAGCAGTACACATATGATAGAGACCAGAGCAGTCAGGAAGCAGTACACATATTATAGAGATCAGTGCAGTCAGGAAGCAGTACACATATGATAGAGACCAGAGCAGTCAGGAAGCAGTACACATATGATAGAGACCAGAGCAGTCAGGAAGCAGTACACATATGATAGAGACCAGAGCAGTCAGGAAGCAGTACACATATTATAGAGATCAGTGCAGTCAGGAAGCAGTACACATATGATAGAGACCAGTGCAGTCAGGAAGCAGTACACATATGATAGAGATCAGTGCAGTCAGGAAGCAGTACACATATGATAGAGATCAGTGCAGTCAGGAAGCAGTACACATATTATAGAGATCAGTGCAGTCAGGAAGCAGTACACATATGATAGAGATCAGTGCAGTCAGGAAGCAGTACACATATGATAGAGACCAGAGCAGTCAGGAAGCAGTACACATATGATAGAGACCAGAGCAGTCAGGGAGCAGTACACATATGATAGAGATCAGTGCAGTCAGGAAGCAGTACACATATGATAGAGATCAGTGCAGTCAGGAAGCAGTACACATATGATAGAGATCAGTGCAGTCAGGAAGCAGTACACATATGATAGAGATCAGTGCAGTCAGGAAGCAGTACACATATGATAGAGATCAGTGCAGTCAGGAAGCAGTACACATATGATAGAGACCAGAGCAGTCAGGAAGCAGTACACATATGATAGAGACCAGAGCAGTCAGGGAGCAGTACACATATGATAGAGACCAGAGCAGTCAGGGAGCAGTACACATATGATAGAGATCAGTGCAGTCAGGAAGCAGTACACATATGATAGAGATCAGTGCAGTCAGGAAGCAGTACACATATGATAGAGATCAGTGCAGTCAGGAAGCAGTACACATATGATAGAGATCAGTGCAGTCAGGAAGCAGTACACATATGATAGAGATCAGTGCAGTCAGGAAGCAGTACACATATGATAGAGATCAGTGCAGTCAGGAAGCAGTACACATATGATAGAGATCAGTGCAGTCAGGGAGCAGTATACATATGATAGAGATCAGTGCAGTCCTGGAGCAGTACACATATGATAGAGATGAGTTCAGTCAGGAAGCAGTACACATATGATAGAGATCAGTGCAGTCAGGAAGCAGTACACATATGATAGAGATCAGTGCAGTCAGGAAGCAGTACACATATGATAGAGACCAGAGCAGTCAGGAAGCAGTACACATATGATAGAGACCAGAGCAGTCAGGGAGCAGTACACATATGATAGAGATCAGTGCAGTCAGGAAGCAGTACACATATGATAGAGATCAGTGCAGTCAGGAAGCAGTATACATATGATAGAGATCAGTGCAGTCAGGAAGCAGTACACATATGATAGAGATCAGTGCAGTCAGGAAGCAGTACACATATGATAGAGATCAGTGCAGTCAGGAAGCAGTACACATATGATAGAGATCAGTGCAGTCAGGAAGCAGTACACATATGATAGAGATCAGTGCAGTCAGGGAGCAGTATACATATGATAGAGATCAGTGCAGTCCTGGAGCAGTACACATATGATAGAGATGAGTTCAGTCAGGGAGCAGTATACATATGATAGAGATCAGTGCAGTCAGGGAGCCATATACATATGATAGAGACCAATGCAGTGAGATTGCAGCATATACTGTATAATGTAGACAAGCACAGTCTGGTAGCAGCATACAAGGTGGGACATAGAACTCACAGATGTTTAAGATCTCTCAGCGCTTGAAATGATCTCTGTGAAATCCGTCTAATTTGATTGTTGTTCAGTAATCTACAATGTACAAAGACAGGTAATCAGTTCATTCAAATGCCACCATGTCCATCACCACCAGAAGGCCAAATAATTAGGTCTTACACAGTATGGAGGTTCTTCAGCTTCTGAAGATCACCAGAGATTATCTCACGGATGTGATTGAAGCGCAGGTCACTGTGGAGGCAGAAAACACAACGACCAATGTCTTTAAATCATGTGTTTTTTTGCTCCAACCACTTTAAGATCTGCAGGTTACCACTTGAAACCTCTCACAATAAGCCTACGTGCAAATTAGCTCTCCTTCCAAAAAGAAAAGAAAGCTGAGCCTCTACTGCCACTCGATGTAAGGTAGCAATCCTGGAATTCAAGGTTTGACCCTTTAAACAGGCCTTCAGGCATAACTAGGATTATAGCGAAGTTCATCATCATGGCAGGTATGTAACATGCTTCTCTCCTCGCTCTATACAGGCACATATCTTCAAATATCCAGCTCTGCTGACTTCTACGCTGTCTTTCGGGCGAGTGTTATAATTTCATGGGACTTATTTCTGAGTCTCCATTTTCTTAACTTATCTAAGGTTATCTTTGTAAAGTCTGTGATTCTTAAAGGGGTTGTCCCACTTCATCAAATGGCATTTATCATGTAGAAAACGTTAATACGAGGCACTTATAAGGCAATGTTATGGTCCATATTGCCTCCTGTCGCAGGGACAGTTAGCTTCTGCGCATACATTAACGTTTCAGGTTCTTTAATGAGCCACAAACCCAAGTTCGGATTTGGATTTTGAAACATTAATGTATGCGTAGAAGCTAACTGTAACAGGCCAGCTAACTGGTGGCGATAAGAAGATTGCCTCAGCAGAGCCTATACATTGCAAGGCTGTACGGAGCGCACATTATTAATGAAGTTTAGGAATGTATAGGTTCGGACAGAGCCGTCCGAACCCACTTCGCTGAGCCCTATCTGTGTCCCTTGTATGCGCTGTGGGCTAGTTGTGTGAATGTGTATCTAGGGCCTTATGGTGCTGCGGCAATGCACATTTTCCTCTGTTGTGCATGCTGTCCGCGGATACTCGTGGGTGCACCATTGCTGCCGTGTCGGCTGGTTGCCAGAGTCATGTGAATGTGTGCGAGTGCAGCAGCGCATATTCTCTGCGTCTCTGTTTCCTTGCAGGTCAGCTTACAAGTGCACAGTAATCACCCCAGGAGGTGGCGGTCCAGTCGCTCCCCTGCTGTAAAGACCAGATCCCTGTATAGGGGTTAAAGGGTGAAGACCAGGGGAGCACTAGAGTAATCCCCTTAGGGTTTGGCTCAAAGCTGCAGTGGTTCCACAGTCGCCTGATCCATAACACCACCTTTGCTGGCTTGATTCATTTTTCCATCACATTATACACTGCTTGTTTCCAGGTGTCATGACCACCCTGCAATCCATCAGCGGTGGTCGTGCTTACGCACTATAGGAAAAGGCGTGGACCGGACTGTAGGAGCGCAAATAGGCATTCATGCACAGCAGGTGTGATGTCACAGGTCACATTTTGCCGACTGTTAGATAGTAAGAGGCACATGTATCACAGATGCAGTGTATACAGATGTATAGAATATACAGCAGTGTACTGGTATGTGAGGTACAGGGTATAAATTACACCTCACATATCAGTCCATTGCTGTATATACTATATATCTATACACACTGCATCTATTATACCCCGTACCTCACATATCTGTACCCACTTAATCTATTATACATTGCGCCTTCTATATCAATACACTGCTGTAAATGCTATATATCGTAACACACTGCATCTATTATACCTCATATGAGTACAATGCTGTAAATATTACATATCTGTAGGCACTGCATCTATTATACATTGTACCTCACATTAGTACACTGCTGTATATATTATATATCTGTATCTGCTGTGTCTATAATACTGCATGATGTACTGTATATTTCGCATTATAAGGGCTCATGCACACGACCGTACCATTTTTTTGCGGTATGCAAATTGTCGATCCCAAAAAAACAGATGCCGCCCGTGTGCCTTCCGCAATTTGCGGAACGGAACAGGAGGCCCATAGAAATGCCTATTCTTGTCCGCAAAACGGACAAGAATAGGACACGCCTCATAATTTTTGTGGGGCCATGGAACAGAGCAACGGATGCGGACAGCACACAGAGTGCTGTCCACATCTTTTGCGGACCCATTGAAGCGAATGGTTCCGTATATGGAACGCAAAAAACGTTTGTGTGCATGAGCCCTAAGACGCACTTTTCAGCAAGAAAAAAAATCTTGCTAAAAAGTGCCCGAATCTTATAAACAGCAGTCAAAGAAATCCAGCATGGCCGGACCTCCTAGCTGCTTCATTCATGATCCAGAAGCACATACATTCAAAGGCTATGTACACATTTGGGGGCAATTTTTTTTTATGATTGCATTGTACTCATTTTTAGGTAAAAATCTTTTTTTCCGTACAGATGCTCTAATAGAGGGATCTGAATTTTCTCTCTGCTCCCAGCCAGCTAATTTGACAGACTCCTTATTTCTGACATTATAAACACTGGTTATAGCTCAGTTCTTATCTTACTGATAGAATGTGGCTTAAATAAGTAGGACCTCTTAAGGGTGTATTAGACTGCCAGATTTTCTGTCTGATGATCGCCAACCAGCATTCCTGTGGACACTCTTTAGCGATCATCTGGCAGTCTAATACTACCTCCAAATGCCCGATGAACGAGCAAACGTTTATTCATCGAGCAATTGTGATTTTAAAGCATGCTTTAAAAAAAAAAAAAAAAAAAAAAAAACACAATGGTGCCAGTGGCAGATCGCGCTGTGTAATAGCGATCAGCCGCCGGCACACCGCTGCCCTCCATGGGGACGAGCAATAACATAGCGATCACTTCTCCCCATGCCTGCTGCATGTAACAGCAGTGGTGTCCTCCGCTAGCTATCTGACAATTGCCAGGAGGGATGAGGATTATTAGATGACGGGCAAAAAGTGAAAGTACAATTTTACCTTTGTGACAGGCTAGATATTTTTAATAAAGACCAAACAAAAAAAAAAATGATTTTAAGCCCAAAATGAGTAAAATGCAATCATAAAAAAAAAAAGTCTCCGGAGGTGTACATAGCCTTTAAGGACCTTTGATTATGTAATTAATGGGAGGAGCCAGAACAGATAAACTATACAGCTGGCACTAGTGCAGGGAAATGAGTTTTTATTAAAGATGTGTGTGTAGCAGTACTGTATGTATGTATGTATGTGTGTAGCAGTACTGTATGTATGTATGTGTGTAGCAGTACTGTATGTATGTAGCAGTACTGTATGTATGTGTGTAGCAGTGCTGTATGTATGTGTGTAGCAGTACTGTATGTATGTATAGCAGTACTGTATGTATGTGTGTAGCAGTGCTGTATGTATGTGTGTAGCAGTACTGTATGTATGTGTGTAGCAGTACTGTATGTATGTGTGTAGCAGTACTGTATGTATGTGTGTAGCAGTGCTGTATGTATGTGTGTAGCAGTGATGTATGTATGTATAGCAGTACTGTATGTATGTGTGTAGCAGTGCTGTATGTATGTGTGTAGCAGTGCTGTATGTATGTGTATGTGTGTGTGTAGCAGTGCTGTATGTATGTGTGTGTGTGTGTAGCAGTGTTGTATGTATGTATAGCAGTGCTGTATGTATGTGTGTAGCAGTACTGTATGTATGTGTGTAGCAGTACTGTATGTAGCTGTACTGTATGTATGTGTGTAGCAGTGCTGTATGTATGTGTGTAGCAGTACTGTATGTATGTGTGTAGCAGTGCTGTATGTATGTATAGCAGTACTGTATGTATGTATAGCAGTACTGTATGTATGTGTGTAGCAGTACTGTATGTATGTGTGTAGCAGCGCTGTATGTATAGCAGTACCGTATGTATGTGTGTAGCAGTGCTGTATGTATGTATAGCAATACTGTATGTATGTGTGTAGCAGTGCTGTATGTATGTGTGTAGCAGTGCTGTATGTATGTATAGCAATACTGTATGTATGTGTGTAGCAGTACTGTATGTATGTGTGTAGCAGTGCTGTATGTATGTGTGTAGCAGTGCTGTATGTATGTATAGCAATACTGTATGTATGTGTGTAGCAGTGCTGTATGTATGTATAGCAATACTGTATGTATGTGTGTAGCAGTGCTGTATGTATAGCAGTACTGTATGTATGTGTGTAGCAGTGCTGTATCTATGTATAGCAGTACTGTATGTGTGTGTAGCAGTGCTGTATGTATAGCAGTACTGTATGTATGTGTGTAGCAGTGCTGTATCTATGTATAGCAGTACTGTATGTATGTGTGTAGCAGTGCTGTATGTATGTGTGTAGCTGTACTGTATGTATGTAGCAGTGCTGTATGTATAGCAGTACTGTATGTGTGTGTAGCAGTACTGTATGTATGTGTGTGGCAGTACTGTATGTATGTGTGTAGCAGTGCTGTATGTATGTATAGCAGTACTGTATGTATGTGTGTAGCAGTGCTGTATGTATGTATAGCAGTGCTGTATGTATGTGTGTAGCAGTACTGTATGTATAGCAGTACTGTATGTATGTGTGTAGCAGTGCTGTATGTATGTATAGCAGTACTGTATGTATGTGTGTAGCAGTGCTGTATGTATGTGTGTAGCAGTGCTGTATGTATGTGTGTAGCAGTACTGTATGTATGTGTGTAGCAGTACTGTATGTATGTGTGTAGCAGTACTGTATGTATGTGTGTAGCAGTGCTGTATGTATGTATAGCAGTGCTGTATGTATGTGTGTAGCAGTGCTGTATGTATAGCAGTACTGTATGTGTAGTACTGTATGTATGTGTAGCAGTGCTGTATCTATGTATAGCAGTACTGTATGTGTGTAGCAGTGCTGTATGTATAGCAGTACTGTATGTATGTGTGTAGCAGTGCTGTATGTATAGCAGTACTGTATGTATGTGTGTAGCTGTACTGTATGTATGTGTGTAGCAGTGCTGTATCTATGTATAGCAGTACTGTATGTGTGTAGCAGTACTGTATGTATGTGTGTAGCAGTACTGTATGTATGTGTGTTGCAGTACTGTATGTATGTGTGTAGCAGTGCTGTATGTATGTGTGTAGCAGTGCTGTATGTATGTGTGTAGCAGTGCTGTATGTATAGCAGTACTGTATGTATGTGTGTAGCAGTGCTGTATGTATAGCAGTGCTGTATGTATGTGTGTAGCTGTACTGTATGTATGTGTGTAGCAGTGCTGTATGTATAGCAGTACTGTATGTGTGTAGCAGTACTGTATGTATGTGTGTAGCAGTACTGTATGTATGTGTGTTGCAGTACTGTATGTATGTGTGTAGCAGTGCTGTATGTATGTGTGTAGCAGTGCTGTATGTATGTATAGCAGTGCTGTATGTATGTGTGTAGCAGTGCTGTATGTATGTGTGTAGCAGTACTGTATGTATAGCAGTACTGTATGTATGTATAGCAGTACTGTATGTATGTAGCAGTACTGTATGTATAGCAGTACTGTATGTATGTGTGTAGCAGTGCTGTATGTATGTATAGCAGTACTGTATGTATGTGTGTAGCAGTGCTGTATGTATGTGTGTAGCAGTGCTGTATGTATGTGTGTAGCAGTACCGTATGTATGTGTGTAGCAGTGCTGTATGTATGTGTGTAGCAGTGCTGTATGTATGTATAGCAGTACTGTATGTATGTGTGTAGCAGTGCTGTATGTATGTGTGTAGCAGTGCTGTATCTATGTATAGCAGTACTGTATGTGTGTAGCAGTGCTGTATGTATAGCAGTACTGTATGTATGTGTGTAGCAGTGCTGTATGTATAGCAGTGCTGTATGTATGTGTGTAGCAGTGCTGTATGTATGTGTGTAGCAGTGCTGTATGTATAGCAGTACTGTATGTATGTGTGTAGCAGTGCTGTATGTATAGCAGTGCTGTATGTATGTGTGTAGCTGTACTGTATGTATGTGTGTAGCAGTGCTGTATGTATAGCAGTACTGTATGTGTGTAGCAGTACTGTATGTATGTGTGTAGCAGTACTGTATGTATGTGTGTTGCAGTACTGTATGTATGTGTGTAGCAGTGCTGTATGTATGTGTGTAGCAGTGCTGTATGTATGTATAGCAGTGCTGTATGTATGTGTGTAGCAGTGCTGTATGTATGTGTGTAGCAGTACTGTATGTATAGCAGTACTGTATGTATAGCAGTACTGTATGTATGTAGCAGTACTGTATGTATAGCAGTACTGTATGTATGTGTGTAGCAGTGCTGTATGTATGTATGTATAGCAGTACTGTATGTATGTGTGTAGCAGTGCTGTATGTATGTGTGTAGCAGTGCTGTATGTATGTGTGTAGCAGTACCGTATGTATGTGTGTAGCAGTGCTGTATGTATGTGTGTAGCAGTGCTGTATGTATGTATAGCAGTACTGTATGTATGTGTGTAGCAGTGCTGTATGTATGTGTATGTGTGTGTGTAGCAGTGTTGTATGTATGTATGTATAGCAGTGCTGTATGTATGTGTGTAGCAGTACTGTATGTATGTGTGTAGCAGTGCTGTATGTAGCTGTACTGTATGTATGTATGTAGCAGTGCTGTATGTATGTATAGCAGTGCTGTATGTATGTATAGCAGTACTGTATGTATGTATAGCAGTACTGTATGTATGTGTGTAGCAGTACTGTATGTATGTGTGTAGCAGCACTGTATGTATAGCAGTACCGTATGTATGTGTGTAGCAGTGCTGTATGTATGTATAGCAATACTGTATGTATGTGTGTAGCAGTGCTGTATGTATAGCAGTACTGTATGTATGTGTGTAGCAGTGCTGTATGTATGTATAGCAATACTGTATGTATGTGTGTAGCAGTACTGTATGTATGTGTGTAGCAGTGCTGTATGTATGTGTGTAGCAGTGCTGTATGTATGTGTGTAGCAGTGCTGTATGTATGTGTGTAGCAGTGCTGTATGTATGTGTGTAGCAGTACTGTATGTATAGCAGTACTGTATGTATAGCAGTACTGTATGTATGTGTGTAGCAGTGCTGTATGTATGTGTAGCAGTGCTGTATGTATGTGTGTAGCAGTGCTGTATGTATGTATAGCAGTACTGTATGTATGTGTGTAGCAGTACTGTATGTATGTGTGTAGCAGTGCTGTATGTATGTGTGTAGCAGTGCTGTATGTATGTATAGCAATACTGTATGTATGTGTGTAGCTGTACTGTATGTATGTGTGTAGCAGTGCTGTATGTATGTGTGTAGCAGTGCTGTATGTATGTATAGCAGTACTGTATGTATGTGTGTAGCAGTGCTGTATGTATAGCAGTACCGTATGTATGTGTGTTCTAGTGCTGTATGTATGTATAGCAGTACTGTATGTATGTGTGTAGCAGTGCTGTATGTATAGCAGTACTGTATGTATGTGTAGCAGTGCTGTATGTATAGCAGTACTGTATGTATGTGTGTAGCAGTGCTGTATGTATAGCAGTGCTGTATGTATGTGCGTAGCAGTGCTGTATGTGTGTGTAGCAGTACTGTATGTATGTGTGTAGCAGTACTGTATGTATGTGTAGCAGTGCTGTATGTATAGTAGTACTGTATGTATGTAGCTGTACTGTATGTATGTGTGTAGCAGGGCTGTATGTATAGCAGTACTGTATGTATGTGTGTAGCAGTGCTGTATGTATGTATAGCAGTACTGTATGTATGTATAGCAGTACTATATGTATGTGTGTAGCAGTGCTGTATGTATGTATAGCAGTACTGTATGTATGTGTGTAGCAGTACTGTATGTATGTATAGCAGTACTATATGTATGTGTGTAGCAGTGCTGTATGTATGTATAGCAGTACTGTATGTATGTATGTATAGCAGTACTGTATGTGTGTGTGTAGCAGTGCTGTATGTATGTATAGCAGTACTGTATGTATGTGTGTAGCAGTGCTGTATGTATGTAGCTGTACTGTATGTAAGTAACAGAACTGTATGGGTGTAGTAGAGCAGTATCTATGTAACAGGGCTGTGTGTGTACAGTAGAAATGTATCTGTGTGTAGAAGTGCTGTATTTGTGTGTAGTAGAGCTGTATCTGTGTATGGAATTATGTATGTGTATTAGTACTGTGTGTATGTGTTACAGTCAAATAATCTAGCAGAATGAGGCCTCATGCACACGACAGTATTTTTTCTCGGTCCGCAAAACGTGGTTCCGTTGTTCTGTGGCCGTTTTTGCTTCCGTTGTGCTTCCGTGTTCCCGTTTTTTTTGCGGCCCGTCAGAAATCTTGGAATGGTTAAAAAAATGTCATTTTAATATCTCCACCCAGGATACTGCTATAAATCAGGGGCACCTGAGTATGCATTTGTGGCCATTTTCTGTAGTCTTTCCAGAGTACAGAGGTTATTTTGGCTGCTCTCTTTGCTGTATCACCATGTCTGATTCTGAGGACGAGGTCGTGCTGCATTGGCTGGTTTCTCGGCGTTGGGGACAGCGCACTCCTTTGATGAATGAGGAACCGAGTAGAAGGCGACGATTTTGGGTCCATCCGATTGTTTCACAACGGTACCGGAAAGGACACTTCCATACGCTATACCAAGATCTTCGCCGCCATCCGGAGAAGTTCTTTTCCTTCTGTCGGATGTCAGTGGGTACATTTGATCGCTTGCTGTCGTCTCTAAGTACTGTCCTTACCTTTATGGACACCAATATGAGGCGCAGCATTACTCCTGAGGAAAGGCTCATCGTCACGTTGAGGTAAGCAGTATACTACTTGTTAAGTTTCAACAGAAATGTGCACTGCTTGTGTTAGGAGTAACATGTGCTCCAAAATGGCTGCTGTGAGACATGTGCTACTGTTTGCTGAAGTAGCATTTCTTTGCCCTTTTTTTTATTTGGGGGGAGTTTAATGGTTTGTTTCTTAACACATTAATCCCTGTCACATGACCTATCATTTTTTGATTAATTTTTACAATTTGGAGAAAGTTCCAAACTTGTGTTCAGCTATCGTCCTCCAGACACTCCAAAAATACACTGCACTCGCCAGGCGTTTGATAAAAATGGTGTTTAATACACTCAGTCCGCCGTGATTCAGCAGCTGTAACCTTCCTTTCTGAGTTATTAATCTGTCAACAATTTTCATCCAATACTGGCGAGTGCCGTGGTTTTTGGTAGTGTCTGAATGAAATTGGTCCCTCTGTCAGGATCTCTCTCTGCGTGCACCACCTTGGTCAAAGTCGATGTACCGGTCTGGACCCTATTTGGGATGATTGTGCTGCTGGCAACCCACGAGATTTCCAGCTAACGTCCTCATCATGCATAATGTTCACATAATTGTGCACTTGCACAGCATTTACTGCATTAAAAAGGGGCTAAACATAGTTGTTGTCACTTAGTTGTGGTAGTACTGCCCACACACAGGGCCTTGAGTGCCGACTATGGCACCCGTCCCATAGGTTCCCCACCACTAGACATATGGTGTTTTCAATCGTGGAGTGTAAACAGCATTATACTAGAATCCTGAATCTGTTCTTACATGCGATTTGTTGATGACTGTTTTTTTTTTATATCCTTTTTCCTACAGATTCCTTGCCACTGGGAACTCTTTTGCATCCCTGCATTTTGAGTTTCTTTTAGGGACCTCAACGATCTCGAGAATTGTACGACACACTTGCCATGTCATCTGGCAGCAACTCCGAGAGACGGTGATGCCACAGCCCAAGGTGGCTTCGGATCGCTGAGGGCTTCCAAAATTCTGCGGTTACCAAACTGCATCGGGGCAATGGATGGCAAGCACATCCGTGTGAAGAAGCCACCACACTCAGGGAGCCGTTTCTTCAATTATAAACAGTTTTTCTCGGTAGTGCTGATGGCTGTTGCTGACAGTCATTACCGGTTTATAATGGTAGATATCGGGTCCTATGGAAGCACTGCGGATGCTCGCATCTTTAGTGCTTCTAGAATGGGTGAGCGGCTTCGTGCCAACCAGCTTGCCCTGCCCGAGTCCAGAAGACTGCCCGGATATGCAGGTCCGCCGGCTCCGTTTGTCATCGTGGCGGATGAAGGGTTTGCATTGACTCCACATGTTATGCGGCCCTTCCCAAAGCGTGGTTTGGATGTCAGGAGGCGTATCTTCAACTACTGGTTGACTCTTGCCCGTCGGTATGTGGAGTGCGCTTTCGGGATACTCTCTAGCAAGTGGAGGGTGTTTCTGTCATCCATACAGATAGATCCGGAGAATGCTACCCTGGTGATTCAAGCTTGTGTTTTTCTACACAACTTCACCAGGATTCACGAGGCTTCCTCTTCTCTTGACATGGAAGATCTTCCTACGTCATCAGATTTGGGTTTGGAAAGGACCCTGCATAGACGACCTGGGACTGCAGGCATTGCAGTTCGGGAACTCTTTGCAGACTACTTTATCAGCCCAGAGGGGTCTTTGCCGTGGCAGAGGGACGCTATTCGTGGCAGTTTTTGAAATCTTCTGGGCTCTTTAGTTTTTTTTAATTTTCTAGCTAAATTACTATAAATGATTGTGTTAGTTGAGTGTAGGGACTCGCAAGATAATGAGGACCCTTGACGTGGGCTTGCGGGCTGAGATTTTTTGGACATCACATATTTAAACATACATAAAACTAAATATTAATGATGTTTCTGTCTAAATGGAATTTTTCAGAAACATCTTGATATTTTGCTCGTATGGTCCAAAAAGTTTTCTAATACCTCATCTGCACAGGAACCCTAAATAAAGATATTGATCGTCCAAATAAAGTGTGGCTTTGTGAGATACAGTGTGTGTAGCTTTTGTTTTAGAATGCATTTTTAAATGTACATGTTGTGTGTAGTGTGTAAATAAAACAATAGTCAATTTTTTGGGACCCAAACCATACTTTACTCCAAATTAGGGGTCACCCAAAACACTGGCAAGGCTAATTATCTAACAACACACAAATAACATAAAAATAAAGTGCTTGATAAAAAACAACCATCCCAAATTATAAATCAAGAAGGTCCCGAGTGAATGAGCCAGGTGCAAACGTGGACCGTGGCCTAACCTGGGCCTGTGGTGGGGCCCCAGTTGGTAAACGGGGCTGGTAAAGGGGCTGGCCCCCAGAGGTGTAAGGTACTGTGGGGGGGGGGGCATAAGAAGGGCCTTGGGTGGGTTGGGGAGGGAATGGATATGGCGCAGGATTTGGCTGCTGGCCTGCATTTTCGATGTTGATTTTCATTGCATTTAATTGCCCAATGAGGCAAATGAACATTTTTATCACCATGTTCAAGCAAGCCATGCAGTCAGGCTGCTCATTCTGAGGGACCTGCTGCAGTAGCGGCCCGAGTCCCCTCAACATTTTCTCCTCCTTGCCATCACTCCTCCTCTGGGCCAGAAAATCGATGACTCGGGCATCAATTGCTTCCCGACTCTCTGGCACAGAGGAAGAGGGAGGGACGTGGCGGCAACGTCTGGGGTTGAACAATCCGCGGTGGACTGGATAGTGGTTGGGGGGCTTGGCTCTGGGTGGAGTCCTCGGGGTCCTCAGCCAGCGTGGGAGCAGGACTTGTGGCGGGGGAGAAAACCGCAGGGGTCTTACTCCCAGACGTCTCCGAATCAGCCGAGGGATCCAGACTGTCCACAGTTCTGAAATGGAATTACCAAAAAAAAGTACATTACATTTTGGCCTGGATTACATTTATAAATACACAGACTATATTAGTTACAATCTGGCGTGTGTCTCCAAATTAGATACAGAGTGGTAGCATAGATCAGACGTTTGATTTTAATTACTCACTACTAGCTTAGAGGTGAACAGTGCAAAATCGAAAATAATAGCATTTTACATGTAACGCTAGCAGAAGTCTTGTAAAGGCATAATGTTACTGAAAAAGTAAAACATTGTTTGCCGTTTGGAGCTGTCCAACAACAGAAGAGGATTCAACATTCAAGTGCCAAAACCAATGCCAACGGCATCTCGTCAGGATGTGACCCGCTACCATACCACCTTCCAAAGTATGAAGCGGAAAATAGATTCGAGTATACGATCATTTACTAAGAATGAACATGTACCAGCCCTCAATTGACCATGGTGACAGTATTACTTTTAATCCTGCTGGTCAACCGTAGTTGGAACATCATTATAATCCATTTTCTATGGATCCGTTTTTTTGACATTTTCTATGTTTTAGGAAAGGAATCAATGTTGGCTTTGGTTCAGTACCATTTAAGCAATATAAATGACAATACCAATACCTAAGGAGTTCCATTTTCAAATACATACCAAAGTAAGGGAATCGGTCTGTATTAAACCAAAGTCGCATTGTCCCAAAACCAAAATATGAAATACATATTCTGCCCTCCTATTCCAAGAGGAGGCTTTTTGCAAGCTAGGGTAAATAGTAAACCAATCCTTGAAATAGGTTCAAACCAATCGATTGGTGTGTGACTTCTTGTGGGCAAACTTGATGATCTACTGTATGAGGAAATAAGGCGTGCAGTGTGCACGTGTCATCTGCCTTCTCCTATTTCTTGGTCATATTGCAAACCTCTATGTCCCTAGACGGACATTAAATGTATTGGACACAAACAAAACATAGAGGGGAGGCGCAATCTGCACACTACACGTGTCGTTTCATCAAACAGATCATAAGCGGTGGGCCCTGGTTTAACCACACCCCAAAAATAATGAAGACAAACAACACCAGGCATGTACAAACTGTTGCCCACCAGCTGATGCACAACTACAACTCCCAACCGGACTGGTAAGTTTACAGCTAGTCTGCCATGCTGCGAGTTTGCGTTGTTATACAGCTGGATGTAATCAGTTATGACATGGCTGCACTAGAGAAAGTATAGATCAACAATACAAGAACACAACTGGATCCTTTAATTTCAGGGTCAGTTTAAGGCTACTTTCACACTAGCGTTCGTCGGTCCGCTCGTGAGCTCCGTTTGAAGGGGCTCACGAGCGGACCCGAACGCAGCCGTCCAGCCCTGATGCAGTCTGAATGGAGCGGATCCGCTCAGACTGCATCAGTCTGGCGGCGTTCAGCCTCCGCTCCGCTCGCCTCCGCACGGACAGGCGGACAGCTGAACGCTGCTTGCAGCGTTCGGGTGTCCGCCTGGCCGTGCGGAGGCGTGCGGATCCGTCCAGACTTACAATGTAAGTCAATGGGGACGGATCCGTTTGAAGATGCCACAATGTGGCTCAATCTTCAAGCGGATCCGTCCCCCATTGACTTTACATTGAAAGTCTGGACGGATCCGTCCGAGGCTATTTTCACACTTAGCTTTTTTTTTTGCCATTTTAATGCAGACGGATCCGTTCTGAACGGAGCCTCCGTCTGCATTATTATGAGCGGATCCGTTCAGAACGGATCCGCCCGAACGCTAGTGTGAAACTAGCCTTACCCGTCTACATACTACAGAAAGTGTGCCCTTTAAATACATTCATAGTAAAAACAGAAAACTACTTACGGCCTTAAATCCATTACTGGCCTTAGGAACTGCAGCTGGGCAGTGTAAATATAGGCCCGTTTCTTGGAGCTTCCCTCCCCACTCCGGCCTTTGCTGGTAACCTCCCGCCGGAATTGGTCCCGGCAACTAGCCCAGCGGGTTTTGGTTTGCTTGACTGTTTAAAAATGAAATGAAAGACAATTGTGAGATCTTCATTTTTTTCAAAAAACGAAATTTTGTTGGGAAAAAAAAAAAAAAAAACATTAAAAAGGGAAAAGGAAAATGCGCAAAATAAGCAATGATGCAAAAAGCACATGATACAGTCCAGCAGGTGTGTGGATGCAAGCCATTAGGACTAATAAACTTTACAATATGTGAAGGTGACAACTGTAAGATGTGCAATTTCAAGGAAAAAAGTAGCCAGAATTATTATACATGAGTACTGTATGCTGTCGCAAAGGGCAGGACAGCCATTTAAATATGGAAATGGAATTTAATACACGTCTCTATAATAAGCCAGGTACAGGGCTTTAGGATAAATGAGGCTGTACAACTTCGAAAACACTATGGTGCCCTCTGGAAATTACAAACTACATATTTGGGCCACACAGAGGGAAATGACAGCACAACTACATTGCTATCACTTACCTAATTCAGCACGACCTCGGCTATCCGCTTTGGCCCATTCATGCTTTCGTAGGCTCCGGGCCACTTGTTCCCATGAGGCATGCTTTTTAACCCGGTCGCAATACGAGTTGGCACGGATGTCCCAAAGTTCGGGCCTCTCCTGGACCAGGGTAATCAATTTTTCAACGTTCCACCTTGGCATGGTGGCTGGTAAAAACTTGAAAAATGGCTGCCTCACCACACACCAGCTTGTCTGCACAGGAGGCTTGAAATTACCATATCCTGTGACCATATACTTCCTGTATCTATTTTTTTAAGAATTTATTGGCACAAGTTTTGGCAGACAATTTGACCATGTCAGAAGTATGAAATAAAACGGGCGCGGCCGTGGATGACAAACGGGTGTGCAAACGCGTTTTTCACGGCCCCATTGACTTGAATGGGGCTGCGAACCGTCAGCCGTAAAAAAAAAATAGGACAGGCTATATTTTTTCACGGGCACGAAACACGGGTCACGGGCGCGGGTGAAAAAACGGTGCAGTAGCAGAGTTTTCCACGGACCCATTGAAAGTCAATGGGACCGCAGAAAAAAACGTTCGACGGAACAACGGCCACGGGTGCACACAACGGTCGTGTGCATGAGGCCTAAGAAGCATGGCCGGACACAACAAAGCAATGACAGGAGACACATTTATTTGGATAGGTACATTTAATGAGTTGACCTCATGCACCATTGCTGGTTGGTACAATGGTCCACAGATGACTCACTAAGGGTTACAGGAGCTGACCAAAAACTATTCCCCTCCCCCTTACACTACACCCTAAAAGGTACCAACCTTGACCCCTCCACTTCAGTAAACCACATTCTCTTCAAAGAGGACCTAGAAAATTGCCGAAAAAAATAATTTTTTGTTGTCTAAACCTAGGGTGCGTCTTATATTCCAGTACGTCTTATAAAGAGGGAAAAATACGGTATGCAGTGTTATATATATATATATATATATTATATAGACGAAAATGGACAGCAACTCCAATAGTGCAATAAAAGATTATTTATTGGGCCACAGTGGCACCGCTCCACCATTAGAAAAAAACGTCGGGATCTACCTATCCCTAAACATTTTGTTGAGATAAATCATACAGAACACCAATTAAAATGCTGGATCATAGATCATATCCCTATGCCCAGACGGGGGGCAATAGGAATCTATTATTGAAAAGGAGAGAACTGCTGTGGCTACACAAGCTAAACACCTTAAAGCCAAATGGTCTCAATGTAGATTTCAATTTAGGGGTGTGTACTTGAAGAGGTGGTTTGCCCCTTGTTACGTCTTGTGTTATTTGCTATACGTCTTTCACTTGATTGTAGGTGTTGATTAAACACAAAGGTTATTATGAGGTTATTGTATTTGTTCTTTCTCAATTGAATATAATTAATTTTTATTATCATTATGTTGCAGATGACTAGTGAATATTAGAAAAGGAGCTATGAAATTTTGGTGTCGTTTTGCCACATGGAAGTAAGCTGTATCCTACATCCGACTGTATCCACAATTTTGGTTATCTCTGGATTGGATTGTGTGTTGAGGTCGGGCTATGTTCCGACACAGTTCACATACCTGTTTCTTTCAAGAATATATATCATTAAGGAGAACCCTTGTTGGGTGGCTATAGGTGGCATGATGGGGGCGGCACTTGGTATACGACCGATACTGGAGTGTCGGTCGGGACCATAGTGCACGCCCAATATAGGATTACCATGATCCCCTGACAGAGGTTTATGGTTCTCTTACTTTTGCCTCCAGCTAGCCACCCTAAATATAGATTTAGGAACTATGGGCAATGCGTCCAGTACTGAACATGGCGTATTTGCAGTCACAGCGCTTTGAATATGCGCACTGGAGTGGAGGGAATAGCGTGCATCTGATGGCGCAGGGTATGATGCAGGCACGCCGTATTAGGACGCAATATGACGCGATTCTGTAGGGACAGATGCCGACGCCTGCGCACTCCATCCAGCTAGACGCCAAGTGTGGCCATCGTGGAGATGTGGATACATGCGGACTCTGTGGTATGTCACCATCATTCCTCTGGCACCTCCTTGTTTTTATTGTAGATCATTAAAGAAGATTTGAAGCAGATGATTTATATTGGAGCCACTTATATTTATACTATGGATTATGTTATTCTATATGTATTTATTATGAATTATACACATAATTATGTATCACTGGATTTGTCTCTGTATGTTGTCACTTTTTTAAACACTGTTTATTGATGTGTTTATTTATTTTTATAATTGTGAACATCAATTAATTACAATGTTGTAATCATGTACACCTATTTATATGTGCACTCACCTTTGTGAGAGAAGTGCACTGATGTGAGAGGTAGGGGGTTATAATAGATACATATGTGACACTGAAGATAAGTGAGGAGATTATCCTCCTCCTCCAGCCAGGCAGGGACAGGAAGGTTCAAAAGGGCCCGCCTCCTCACTTATCTTCAGTGTCTTCTGGACTTGACAGGCCCTAAACTTACACACTCATTCGTGACCTTCACCAGTTACTTATCTATTCTCTGTTATACATATTAAACCTCATACATATAACGCTAGACTAATTATTTAATTTTATAACTAGTCTTTTTTTGGGGGGGGGGGGGGGGGGGGGAATATAAGCGGTGCCGTCATGGAGGATTCGCGAAAAAGGAATTACCGGTAAGACTAATTCAACTTTTCCCCTCCATGACGGCACCTTACTTGGAGAACTAACAGATTAGTCAATTAGGGAGGGACAACTGCTTGTAAAACTTTCCTACCGTAGGATAGGTCTCTTTTAGAATCAATATCTATCCTATAGTGTTTTACAAAAGGTATGGGGATTCGACCAGGTTGCTGCCCTACAGATCTGATCCAAGGAAGCGGATGCTTCCTCTGCCCATGAAGTCGATACTGCCCTTGTTGAATGAGCCTTGATATTTACCGGGGGTCGTTCTCCTATTGCTATGTAGGCCTCTGAGATGGCCGATTTTAATCAGCGTGTAATAGAAGGTTTGGACGCTTTTAACCCTTTCCTACCCCCTAAGAATTGGACAAATAGGTTATTAGATTTTCTCCAGTCTTTAGTTTCTGATATATACTTCAGAACACACCTTCTGACATCCAAGGAGTGAAAATCCTCTTCTTTTTTAGATCTGGGATTTTCACAGAATGAAGGGAGGACCACCTCCTCCATTCTATGGAACTCCGAGACTACCTTAGGAAGGAAGGAATTGTCGAACTTTAGAATTATTCTGTCGTCCCTGATCGTCATGAAGGGTTTTTTAACCGAGAAGGCCTGTATCTCACCCTACGTGCAGAAGTAATGGCCACTAGAAATACTGTTTAAGGGTCAGATATCTGATATTTTCTGACTCTAATGGCTCAAAGGGGGGTTTAGTGAGACCGGAGAGGACAGAGTTTAAATCCCACGGAGCAACCAGAGGTCTACTCCGGGGTCTGAGTCTGACGGTTCCCTTCATGAAGCGAATGATCCACGGATTAAGAGCTATTTTTTCATCTAAATAGGCACTTAATGCTGAAATTTGAACTCTAAGAGTGCTAGGTTTTAACCCTTTATTAAAACCTTCTTGAAGAAAATCTAGAATAGACAGAATACTCCCCCCAGAATTAGAAGTATTTTCTGAACACCAGGAAACATATCTATTCCAGATTTTGCGGTAAATTTTATTAGTGACTTCTTTTTTGCTGGCTAGCATGGTATTTATTACTCTGTCCGATAAACCCTTAGATTTTAAGACTGCCCTTTCAGGATCCAAGCAGAGAGGTGCAGACTTTGCGTCTTTGGGTGGAAGACTGGCCCTTGACAGAGGAGGTCTTCCGACCAGGGTAGAATCCATGGATCTTCCCTGGACATCTTTGCCAGGAGAGGAAACCAGGATCTCCTCGGCCAGTTGGGAACAATTAGGATTACCTCGGCCCTTTCTTCTTTTATTTTCCTGAGAACCCTTGGAATCAGAGGCAGAGGTGGGAAACAGTATGCCAGTTGGAAAGTCCAAGGAAGAGCTAGCGCATCTGTTCCTGCACTTCTCGGATCCCATGGATCCAGGGAAAAATAAGTTGGTAATTTTGCATTTATTTTGTTTGCAAAAAGGTCTATTTGGGGAAGACCCCACCTTTGTGTTAAGGCCTGGAAAATTTCCTCTTTTAAACTCCACTCCCCTGGATCTAATTTCCTGCGGCTGAGGAAATCCGCTTGGATGTTTTGCGTCCCTTTTAGAAAGACCGCTGATAGGGAGAGGAGATTCTCCTCTGCCCACAAGAAAATCTTGTTGGTTAGGGCTTGTAGTTGTTTGCTTTTTGTTCCTCCCTGGTGGTTTATATATGCTACCACCGTCTTGTTGTCGGATCTTATCTGTACGTTGGACCTTTTTAACTCCTCTGAGAAGTGACTCAGAGCCTTCCACACCCCCAGGAGTTCCCGGTGATTTGATGAGTACCTCTTCTGGGATTGTGACCACTCCCCTTGGGCTGACACTGTTTGGAGATGTGCCCCCCAGCCCCATAGGCTGGCATCCGTGGTGAGGATCACCTGATCTCTCACGATCCATGGAACTCCCCTCTGTAAATTTAAATTTGATTCCCACCATTTTAGTGAGGACCGAATGTGATCCGGAATTATTATAAGACTGTCCAGGGAATCTTGTTTCCGGTTCCATATTTTTAACATAAGCGTCTGAAGCGGACGGGAACGTATTTGCGCCCACTTCACTGCCGGGATACAAGCTGTAAAGGATCCTATCAGGGCCATCGTTTGTCTTATGGTGTGGGATCTTTGTTGCCTGAACTGTTTTACTTGGGATTGGATTTTCGTGATCTTTTCTGCTGGTAAAAAGCATTTTTGGCTCACCGAGTCTATAAGAATTCCCAGAAAAACTTTTTTGCGTGGGAACTAAGTGGGACTTCTCTCGATTTAAAATCCAACCCAGTTCCTCCAGTCGGTCTATCGTTTTGGATAGATTGGACTCTAGGTCTTTCTGGGAGTCCCCCACTATCAAGAGGTCGTCCAGGTATGGCACTATCATTATTTTTTCCCTCCTCAGAGGGGTAATTGCCTCTAGCATAATTTTTGTAAAAAGCCTGGGGGAAGTCGTTATCCCAAAGGGTAGAGCTTGAAACTGGAAATGTTTTAGATGCCCTTGGACCCATACCGCTATTCTCAAGAACAGTTGAGACCCTGGGTGAATGGGTACGTGAAAATACGCATCTTTTAAATCTATGGATGCTAGAAACGCCCTTCTTGCAGAAGTTTGAGCGTGGTTCTTATAGATTCCATCCTGAACTTCTCGTACTTTATGGACCTGTTCAGGGCTTTCATATTTATAATGAGACGCATTTTCCTGTTTGTTTTTTTTACCAAGAACACCCTGGAATAACAGCCCAGACCAACTTGATCCGTAGGTACCGGAACTAAGACGTTCATCTGAACTAGCAGTTCGATTTCTTGCTCCATGCAAAGCTGGAGATGTTCCGAGCTCTGAACTGGAGTCTGAATAAATAGAGAGGGGGGACTCTTGACAAAGGGAATACTGTACCCCTTGTGGAGGGTATTTAGTAACCAGTGGCTGCATGAGTATTTTTCCCAGCAATCCACAAATTTTCCCAGTCTTCCCCCCACTGGGGCTCTGGCGTCATTTTTTGGAAGAATCTTCGGAACGGGGAGAGAACAAAAAGTCCTTCCCTTTCTGTCTTCCCGATCTCCAGTTCTCAGTTTTACTCCTTTTATTTTGAAAACTAGCCTTTTTTTGGGGACGAAAAAAGGGAGCTTTCCTCTTCTTTTTATCCTCTGGGAAGTTCTTTTTGGAATCAGAAGCTTTCTCCAGAATTTCATCTAAGTCCTGCCCAAAGAGAAGTTTACCATAAAACAGAATGTTACATAGTTTTGCTTTGGAACCTGTGTCCCCGGACCAGGTTTTTAGCCAAAGTGCCCTTCTAGAGTTATTGGCTAGAGCCGTAGCTCTTGCAGCCAGCCTGACAGAATCCGCTGTTGCGTCTGACAAAAAATCCACTGCTTTTAATAAGAGAGGGAAGGAGTCTGCAAAGTTCTCGTATGGGGTATTGGATTTCAATAGTATATCTAGTTGTTCCAACCAATTTTTTAAGGATCTAGCAACTGACGTGGCCGCGATATTAGGTTTAAACAAAGCGGCGACCGCATCCCAGGTTCTTTTAAGGTTAGCATCCACTTTTTTTGTCCATAGGGTCACGCGATGATCCTGTATCTTCGAATGGTAAAGAAGAACCTTTAGCTAGTTTGGAGAGTGAAACATCGATTTTAGGACAACTCAAGAACGGGGACAATTCTTCCTCATCGAAAGGAAGCCTTTTCCTAATTGTTCGGGGTAGAAAAACCTTCCGGTCAGGATTTTTCCACTACCTCAAGATAAGAGACTGCAGATTTTTGTGTACCGGAAATACCCTTTCCTTCTTGGGTTCTAATACTGAAAATATTCTATCCTGGGCGGACCTATGAACTTTTTCTTCCTTAATTTCCATGTTATCCCTGACCGCTTTTAACAAATCCTTTATATCGTCAGATGAAAATAGATAATTTTTAAAGTCTCCATCAGAGTCGGAATTATTACTATCCTCGTCGCTATCTGAAGAGACATCAGAGGAAGATGACGAGGTTTTTAAGGGGGATTTTTTCCTAGGCCCCTGTTTGGACGTTGATGGAACGTTAGCGGCTGCAGAAAAATCTGAAAAAGCCGTTTTTATTTCCTGCTTAATCAGGCACTGCAATTCCTGTTTCAGGGACGGGGCTTCTACCCTAACAATGCTATCAATGCATTTTCCACAAAGTTTTTTAGCATAATTATCGGGGAGTTTGGCCGAACATATGCGACATCTAGGAATTTTTGATTTTGGCGATATTTTAGGCCTTACAGAACCATCTTTGTCACTCTACCATACAAAAAAAGGGAGAGGAGATGGAAAAGACTTAGTAACAGTGCAAGCAGCATTCCATACTCACAACCTGGATGTCACTCACAGCTACAGGTTGGTCCATAGCTTCCTCCTGATCCATCTGTGCGGATGTCTGAGGCTGCAGGAAGCTTGCAAACTCTCTGGTCAGAGGCCGACATCCGACTTGACCAGGGCACCAGTTTTTAAAAACTACGTGCGGCCGGAAGTCTCCCCAGGACCTCCGACGTCATCCGGGCCGGCAACTCTCTGGCTACCATAATTAGTCCCCCAGATGACGTCACCCGCCGGAGCCAAGAATCTCGGGTAGCGGGCAGCCGAGAAACCGGAAGAACTCCCTGAGTGTCCGGTTGCCGCAGACTGCCACTACGCGCTGGCGCGCGCGAGTTTTGAAATAAGGACCGCGGCAGGCATCCAAAGGAACGGACTTACTTGCCCAAGGTAAGACCGTGGCTGGCGCAATGCACCCTCCATCCGATGGCTCCCGACCGGAGCACGAACGTAGACCTATCTTCCGCCTGGCAGGGACAGGAAGACACCGAAGATAAGTGAGGAGGCGGGCTCTTTTGAACCTTCCTGTCCCTGCCTGGCTGGAGGAGGAGGATAATCTCCAAGTAAGGTGCCGTCATGGAGGGGAGGGGAAAATATATATATATGTACACACATATGTATCTATTATAACCCCTACCTCTCACATCAGTGCACCTCTCTCTCTCTCTATATATATATATATATGTCAGTAATGTTGCCTTCACACATGGCATCTTTTGTGGCAGAAAATTCCACGACTGAAAATCTGTTAAATTCACCTTAATGGGGCTTGCAGAAATCCATGTTCTTGTGGCCCCATTTTTTTATGTATTTTTATTTTATTTTTTTCATTTTAGGGATAGGGGGCTATTTGAATTTGAACACGGCATCGGAAGAGTTATAAAGTCCACACTCTGCATTACCGTCTATCGCAAACTTTAGGCCCACGTATCACCTGTTTAAAACAGCAGGCACTCCGCAGCTATGGCTCGCCATCTTTAAAGTCTCGGCCAGCATTGTACATGTATGGTGCTGGTCGGGAGGGGGTTAATGGTTTTTATGGGCCATTCGGGCCAGAAGCTTTGTTTGTTTACCTCTGATTAGCATTTCCTCTTATGTTAACTTGATTGATTAATAAGTTAAAGAGCTAAATTTTCCCTAGAACTAAGCACACACTCCCCTATAAATCATGACACACTGTAAGGTGAGGCACTCCTGCTGGGATAGGCAGGAGTCAAATAGCCATCATTACGTAAATGCCTGGCCGTTAATCATGGCAGTTAGACAGGGATGTTATGCCAGCTACACAAACACCGTTGTTGACAGCTCAGGTATATTGCAGTATTGCTTCACCTTATTCACCGCTTCGGTCTTCATTGTTGCTGCTGTTTACCTTCAAACTCATCTACAACGTTCAACCTTTGTTCCATCTCTCCACATCAGTCCGTCCCTCCTTCCCTGACCTATGTTCAGTTCACATACACTGTGCACCTTCTTACATCACCTTTCTCCATGATGAAGCATAAAAACAGTCTGCTGTCTGACATTTCACCAATCCAGAGTCCACCTTCTTCTACTAACTTCAGATTCTCACCTACCACATAAAAACCCTTAAAATCCCCTCCGTCCATCCCCCCTTAAAGGTCTAGCATTGCCTTCTAAGTTAGCTACATCTGGTGGTGGTAGAGGCTCAGCTATCTTTTCTTTTTGGAAGGAAAGCTAATTTGCATACCTTTACACAGAGGAGCATGCATCCATCCATCATGACTGAGTGTTATATCAGTTATCCACTATACATAGTGTGTTTTGCTGTCATCTAGTGGCCATTGTTATATTTGGTTTATGTAATATACAGTACAGACCAAAAGTTTGGATACACCTTCTCATTCAAAGAGTTTTCTTTATTTTCATGACTATGAAAATTGTAGATTCACACTGAAGGCATCAAAACTATGAATTAACACATGTGGAATTATATACATAACAAAAAAGTGTGAAACAACAGAAAATATGTCATAGGCCTCATACACACGACCGTTTTTTTTGCGGTCCACAAAAACGGGTTCCGTAGTTCCGTGATCAGTGTCAGTTTTTTCTTCCGTGGGTCTTCCGTGATTTTTGGAGGATCCACGGACATGAAGGAAAAAGTCGTTTTGGTGTCCTCCTGGCCGTGCAGAGCCAAACGGATCCGTCCTGACTTACAATGCAAGTCAATGGGGACGAATCAGTTTGACGTTGACACAATATGGTGCAATTGCAAACGGATCCGTCCCCCATTGACTTTCAATGTAAAGTCAGGGTATATTTTAACTTGAAGCGTCCCCATCACCATGGGAACGCCTCTATGTTAGAATATACCATCGGATTTTAGTTAGATTGTGATAACTCAGATCCGACAGTATATTCTAACACAGTGGCGTTCCCATGGTGATGGGGACGCTTCAAGTTAGAATATACTAAGAATTGTGTACATGACTGCTGCCTGGCAGCACCCGATCTCATACAGGGGGCTGTGATCAGCACAATTAACCCCTCAGGTGCCGCACCTGAGGGGTTAATTGTGCGTATCATAGCCCCCTGTAAGAGATCAGGGGTTGCCAGGCAGCAGGGGGCAGACTCCCTCCCTCGCTCCCCTGTATTAATTTCATTTTTTGGCCAGTGCTGCCCCCCTCTGGCCCCCACTCCCTCCCTCTACTGTATTAATTTTATTGGTGGCCAATGCGGCCCCCCTCCCTCCCTCTACTGTATTAATTTCATTGGTGGCCAGTGCAGCCCCCCTGTGCCCCCCCTCCCTCCCTCTACTGTATTAATTTCATTGGTGGCCAGTGCGCCCCCCCCCTCCTCTACTGTATTAATTTCATTGGTGGCCAGTGTGGCCCCCCTCCCCTGTATTAATTTCATTGGTGGCCAGTGCGGCCTCCCCCCCAATCGGTGGCAGCAAAGAGTTCCGATCGGAGTCCCAGTTTAATCGCTGGGGCTCCGATCGGTAACCATGGCAACCAGGATGCTACTGCTGTCCTGGTTGCCATGGTTACTTAGCAATATTAGAAGCATTATACTTACCTGCTGCACGGTCTGTGACCGGCTTAAAGCACAGACCTGTCACTTACCAGTAGGAGGAGCGCCCGGCTGGTCACAGACAGCGCAGCAGGTAAGTATAATGCTTCTAATATTGCTAAGTAATCATGGCAACCAGGACTGCAGTAGCGTCCTGGTTGCCATGGTTACCGATCGGAGCCCCAGAGTCCCAGATTAAACTGGGACTCTGATCGGAACTCTCCGCTGCCACCAATGAAATTAATACAGGGGAGGGGTGGGGGGGGGGCGGGGTGCACTGGCCACCAATCAAATTAATACAGTAGAGGGAGGGAGGAGGGCCAGGGGGGGCCGCACTGGCCACCAATGAAATTAATACAGTAGAGGGAGGGGGGCAGGGGGGGGGCCATGAAATTAATACAGTAGAGGGAGGGGGGTCCGCACTGGCCACCAATGAAATTAAAACTGGGGAGGGAGGGGGGGGTCTGCCCCCTGCCAGCACCTGATCTCTTACAGGGGGCTATCATACGCACAATTAACCCCTCAGGTGCAGCACCTGAGGGGTTAATTGTGCTGATCACAGCCCCCTGTAAGAGATCGGGTGCTGCCAGGCAGCAGGGGGCAGTCATGTACACAGTTCGTAGTATATTCTAACTTGAAGCGTCCCCATCACCATGGGAACACCTCTGTTAGAATATACTGTCGGATCTGAATTTTCACGAAGTGAAAACTTAGATCTGAAAAAGCTTTTATGCAGACAGATCTTCGGATCCGTCTGTATGAAAGTAGCCTACGGACACGGATCACTGACGCGGAAGACAATCTTGTGTGCATCCGTGTTTTTTCACGGACCCATTGACTTGAATGGGTCCGTGAACCGTTGTCCATCAAAAAAATAGGACAGGTCGTATTTTTTTGACGGACAGGAAACACGGATCACAGACGCAGATGAACAACGGTGCATTGTCCGAGTTTTCAACGGACCCATTGAAAGTCAATGGGTCCGCAGAAAATCACGGAAAACGGAACAATGGACACGGATGCACACAACAGTCGTGTGCATGAGGCCATATTCTAGGTTCTTCAGAGTAGCCACCTTTTGCTTTGATTACTGCTTTGCACACTCTTGGCATTCTCTTGATGAGCTTCAAGAGGTAGTCACCTAAAATGGTCTTCCAACAGTCTTGAAGGAGTTCCCAGAGATGCTTAGCACTTGTTGGCCCTTTTACCTTCACTCTGCAGTCCAGCTCACCCCAAACCATCTCGATTGGGTTCAGGTCCGGTGACTGTGGAGGCCAGGTCATCTGGCGCAGCACCCCATCACTCTCCTTCATGGTCAAATAGCCCTTACACAGCCTGGAGGTGTGTTTGGGGTCATTGTCCTGTTGAAAAATTAATGATGGTCCAACTAAACGCAAACTGGATGGAATAGCATGCTGCTGCAAGATGCTGTGGTAGCCATGCTGGTTCAGTATGCCTTCAATTTTGAATAAATTCTTAACAGTGTCACCAGCAAAGCACCCCCACACCATCACACCTCCTCCTCCATGCTTCACGGTGGGAACCAGGCATGTAGAGTCCATACGTTACTCTTTTCTGCAGTCACACAAAGACACGGTGGTTGGAACCAAAGATCTCAAATTTGGACTCCTCAGACCAAAGCACAGATTTCCACTGGTCTAATGTCCATTCCTTGTGTTCTTTAGCCCAAACAAGTCTCTTCTGCTTGTTGCCTGTCCTTAGCAGTGGTTTCCTAGCAGATATTCTACCATGAAGGCCTGATTTACACAGTCTCCTCTTAACAGTTGTTCTAGAGATGTGTCTGCTGCTAGAACTCTGTGTGGCATTGACCTGGTCTCTAATCTGAGCTGCTGTTAACCTGCGATTTCTGAGGCTGGTGACTCTGATGAACTTATCCTCCGCAGCAGAGGTGACTCTTGGTCTTCCTTTCCTGGGGCGGTCCGCATGCGAGACAGTTTCTTTGTAGCGCTTGGTTTTTGTGACTGCACTTGGGGACACTTTTCCCAATTTTTCAGACTGACTGACCTTTATTTCTTAAAGTAATGATGGCCACTCGTTTTTCTTTACTTAGCTGCTTTTTTCTTGCCATAATACAAATTCTAACAGTCTATTCAGTAGGACTATCAGCTGTGTATCCACCTGACTTCTCCACAACGCAACTGATGATCCCAACCCCATTTATATGGCAAGAAATCCCACTTATTAAACCTGACAGGGCAAACCTGTGAAGTGAAAACCTTTTCAGGTGACTACCTCTTGAAGCTCATCAAGAGAATGCCAAAAGTGTGCAAAGCAGTAATCAAAGCAAAAGGTGGCTACTTTGAAGATCCTAGAATATTACATATTTTCAGTTGTTTTACACTTTTTTTGTTATGTATATAATTCCACATGTGTTAATTCATAGTTTTGATGCCTTCAGTGTGAATCTACAATTTTCATAGTCATGAAAATAAAGAAAACTCTTTGAACGAGAAGGTGTGTCCAAACTTTTGGTCTGTACTGTATATCAGTAATTTCATATGCTTTTCATTTTTTAACTCCTCTTCTGTGAGGGGATAGCCTATCCTATGCATCAGAGAGCTGGATAGAAGATTTTACTTTGACTTCACTCCTCACATAATTTCTCAAGGTACATATAATAAATTATCTAAAGACATACCCACTGCACCTTCCTCACTGTAATACTATATACAATTAGTGTCGCTAGGGGAATGAGTATAGCGAGTTCACCATCTTTCATTGCTTGTAGAAGAGATTGCTACTCAGACTTTTAATCACATAAATCAGTGACAAAATATTCTTCATAAGGGAATGATCTAAGGCTACTTTCACACTTTCATTCGGGGCTCCGCTTGCGAGTTCCGGTGGAAAGGCTCTCACAAGCGGCCCCGAACGGATCCGTACTGCCCTAATGCATTCTGAGTGGCTAAGGATCCGCTCAGAATGCATCAGTCTGGCAGCGTTTGTCCTCCGCTCAGCAGGCGGACACTTGAACCTGAACGCTGCTTGCAGCGTTCGGGTGTCCGCCTGGCCATGCGGAGCCAAACGGATCCATCCAGACTTACAATGTAAGTCAATGGGGACAGATCCGTTTGAAGTTGACACAGTATGGCTCAATTTTCAAGCGGATCCGTCCCCCATTGACTTTCAACGTAAAGTCAAAACGGATCCGTTTGCACTATCATGATAATGCAAACGGATCCGTTCTTAACGGATCTAAGAGTTTGCATTATAGGTGTGGATCCGTCTGTGCAGATACCAAACGGATCCGCTCCGAACGCAAGTGTGAAAGTAGCCTAAGACTAGAAATCTAGATGAACTCTCTAGGGAGAAAAATACCATCATCTAGGGATTTGTTTTGCAAAAAATGCTACTAAAAAATAACCTACAAATAGCTGCGGTATGGAAGAAAAAATAAAATACACACACACACACACACACACACACACACTATATATATGACATTTGTTAAGTGGCAAAAAAAAAAAAAAAAACCCCACCAGAACAGAGGTTACCCACCAAGATAGGGCCTAGTCACCACAGTTCTGCAAGTATTCCCATATTCAAAGAAATTGCATCTACCCCTATCAAGAATGATTTTATTTCTTATAGTTTAATTTATCTTCATTTGTAAAAATAAATAATACTACTAATTGAGTCCGGACAGCTAGTGCATATGAGCATTTGTAGGAGCTCTCTAAACTTTTAAGCTAGGGGAGCAAGGACACCATCTTCAGAGATCTTTTTTTCAGGCAGGCTACATTTGTTGGTGAGCATCCAGGATGCTTTCAGAGATCTCTTCGAGCTGAAGGAGGGTCTCGCATGGAGCAAAGTGTGATGTAAAAGGATAATAGTCAATAATAGCTGATCAAACGAAAGGGACGTCTGTGTGACGAAAAATAAAATTATTAATCCTACAATACAAGTCGTGGTCCGAAGAATAGAAGGCATCGTCCCTGGCGTGTGGGTGGGCAGTTCTCCAAAATAAATCGGCTGATGAGTGAACCTTTAAGGGTACCTTTGCACATGGTAGAAAATTCCACGACTGAAAGTCTGTTCAATTCATTTGAATGGGGTAGCAAAATGGCATACATTATATCATGCCTATTTCCCTGTGAAGTTCCACCCCTTGTATAGGATGTCAGAAAAAAAAAAACTGTAGAAACTCTAAATGCACCACTTTTTTTTTTCTAAACAACATTTTGGTGCAGATACATTAGTAACTCAGGGCCTATGTCTGCACAGGATGAGCTCCGTTTCCCTGGAACATCTCTAGACAGAAAGGGACTTCTCTAGATTTAGGGCCAGAGCCACAGCTGTAGTAGGAATTAGAGTAGGAGAAACACTGAGATACACTGCCAGGGAACAATGGTCACTAGTCATTTTAGTTTGTATCATCTGACCATTTCAGGGGAAGGGTGAAGTGCCCGTTGGTTGGCCGATTCCTGGTTAAGAGCACAGTTCGGCAAATCTTTACAATGCCATACTCAAGCCACCCATTCCTTGGTAGACACATTTTGTATGAAAATGTAACTCAAACGATAGGCTGAACAAACCATTGCCAGAATAACTCACGATTAGGTATGAGTGAACATGTGTTTTCAAGTTCAGCGTACAAGGTTTGGGTTATCTAAGAATAAGTTATGGTCCGTGGTATCGGAATCCATAACAGAATTCTTATACCTTGTACACCGAACTTGAAAACACAAGTTTGCTCATCCCAAATCATGATAGTAAGTTGACTGAAACTTTTATTATATGTTTGTGCATGTGACTTATATACCATGGATGTCCCATAAAATCACACCATAAAAGAACATGTATAGACCATTGCAAGGAACATCATCATCCAAGCAAGGTTTATTCGTGATCTATCCAATCTTCAACTGAGTCAGTTCTTTCTGGAACACAGCCGAGACAAAATAATTTGTAATCATCAAGGGTTACCTCATTGTGTACAGACATAGCCATGGACACATGACATCACTCATAAAGAACTGCACTCTGTGTCCTTCGTTACAAAGACTGCAACCAGAGGGTCTATATAACAACAGTCACTGTCAATCACAGACACATTTCTAGCCATCTGAGCCTGAGAGGTCGGCCAGCAACACACTGCTCTTAAACACAAGAGCTAAGAACAGTTGCTAATTAGGAGGGATTTCTGCCAAAATGAACGGTTTCAGACTCCCAGTGGAAGATGGGACTAGTGCAGTACCAAATAAGACCAGGAGGCTTTGCACCCTATAGGGCCCATGATAACCCCACTGTCTAATAATTTAAATCATATTCAGGGAATGCCTAGTTTTGGGGGGATGTAGGTAAACAAATACAAAGTACATCAGTCAACGTGAAAATCGGATGTAGCAGGGCTCAGTTTGTCCTGTGTCATGTTTACACTGAACTACAACTTGTGCCTCTAATATAAATGTATCCTACCCAACAGATATTACTGTTATATCACTTTTCCCCAAATACAACTAATTATCAAAACTGCCTTAGGCTCCTTTCAGTCTAGCAGCGCGAGTGATGATTTATAATGCTATGTAACTCTTAGAGGTCTGGAATGTATTGGATAACACTGACATAATGCCGTCAGTGTTACCCAATACATCAGTGCTGGGAGGTCAGGACGGGAGCTCCAGACACACGCTGCTAGTTCGGAGTGTGTAACTCGCTCGTCTGAAAGGGGCCTTATTCTAAGTTTATTAGCCTACCATTGTACCGTGGAAATATGTTTTGATATTCATCTGCAGTTACAATCTGCATTGGAACTTTGTAAGGGCTCTTTCACACTTGCGGCAGGACGGATCCGGCAGGCTGATCTCCCTGTCGGATCCGTCCTTCTGCTGTTTCGCCGAGCTGCCGCTCCGTCCCCATTGACTATAATGGGGACGGGGGCTGAGCTCCGGCGCAGCACAGCGGTGCACAGCGAAAGCCACCTGACTAAAAAGTCAGACATGCAGGACTTTTTAGTCCGGCGGCAGCCAGCCTGCCTGATCCGTCCTGCTGCAAGTGTGAAAGAGCCCTAACGTGGGACATATCAGTGGTAAGAACAAGGGGTGTGGTTAGTGTCACATGATCTGCTAATGTCAAGACACCTCTCACTGCCCTAAGGAATGATGGGACAGCAAACACATGACAAACCAGGAAGGAATATTCCAGCCTGGGGAAAAGAGAAAACGTGTATGGCCACACAGCACAGCCATGGTCTGGTATGTGTGGGGGTGGGGAGATGCCAAACATTATTTTCATTCCTAATATAGTACTTTTTTTTTTTTTATATGCATGCAGTGGATGAGATGGTCCCTTAGAATAGGTCATCAACTTCAGATTAATAGGGGGCCGACTGCCAGCACCCTCTGCCGATCCGGCATCTGAAGAGAACACAGCTCTCATATGAGCGCTGTGGTCTCTTCACTGTTTACCTGCTAGCCGTCGACATTGCAGTGACCAGCAGTTGTAATTACAGCTCTGCCATCCCTATTCACTTTAATAGGAGGGAGCCTTACTAGTTAATGGAACAGTGAAGGTATAATTACACTTGCCGCGGTTAAGAGAAAAGAACAGCGCTTGTACGAGCACTGTGTTCTCTTCGAGCAGATGATCAGCAGAGTGCTGAATCCCCATCTGCTATGTAACCAATGGGGATGTAGTTTGGGATCTCCCCACACCTTTATTTCTTGGCGTGGCCTACACTCATGGACATATATGGTCAGCCATTTATTTGTATGGGCACCATGTACTATTTAATTTCTGTGGCAGGGAAAATGTGTAGTACCTGTACATTCCCTGCTTGGTTCTGGACTTAGTCACCCATGTCACGCTGTTGGAGAATATACGCAAATCACACTGGCTCCCTCTCGAAAGGAATTTCAAGTGACGGAATGCACATTTCCAGCCGCCTTACATCATGCATTCTTTTACATGCTTGGCCTCAGGACACAAAACAAGCAAGTTGAATGTCAGTGGGTGTCTGTATGTAATCAGGATCACTAAGCAGAGAGAAAGCAGCCTGTGGGAAATCAGGGTCCGAAGCACGTCATTTCTACACTTTATAAGAGGGCATTCACACGACCGTATTTTCGGTCTGCATCCAATCCGCATTTCTTGTGGATCGCATGTGGACACTCATTTCAATGGGGCTGCAAAAGATGTGGACAGCACACAGTGTGCTATCCGCATCCAAATGTCTATTCCGCGGCCGCGCAAAAAAACAAAACACATCTTGTTCTTGTCTGACAAGAACACGCATTTCTAACAAAAGGGAAGGACATGCAAACTGTGGAACACACACGGCCGGTATCAGTGTTTTTTGAACCCGCAATTTGTGGACCACAAAATGGATACGGTCGTGTGAATTCCCCCTAAAGCTGAAGTAAGGCGCCAGGATGCAGGTGCCCAACACCATCACACTGGTATATAAAAACAGGACAATAATATGGAAAACCAACTTTTTGGGGATAGAGGGACAAGAAATTTATTCCAGTCACAACTTATAAACATATATACAAAAATATAGCTACTATAATACTGTCATATGTACAAGAATATAACTACTATAATACATCCTCTATGTACAAGAACAGAACTACTATAATACTGTTTCCTACGTACAAGAATATAAACTATTATAATACTGCTCTTCTATACAAGAATAAATACTGCATCTTAGGTGCAAGAATATAACTACTATAATACTGTCTCCTCTGCACAAAAATATAACTACTATAATACTACCCCATGTACAAGAATATACCGTAACTACTATAACACTGCCCCCCAAGGTCAAGAATCTAACTACTATAATACTGATCACACGCCTATTGATAATGGGAAAGGTGAGAGTTGTCGCACAGATTCCCATAGCATGAATACTAATAACAGTGACGACTCACAGTACAGTGGTCTGGACTGGGACATCGGGGATGGAATCCAGCATCAGATGCATGCACCTTACAGTGGTCCGAAAGCATAAACACCGGCTGGGACATGCTGCCCCCTGCTGAGGTGGTAAAAGCAAGAGAAGCAGTCCATACAATCCCCACTGCATGTTCATAACGGTGTGTTGTCTCAAGGTCTGATCAGTAAGGAGGACCGAGCCTTCCAAAACCTCTGTAGGAGGGAGAACATGTGTTTCTTGTTAATCTCACTCACACCCCTCTGCCCAAACACATGTTCCCTCCTTCTGTGTTCTATGGAGCTTTTCATACTCCAATTTGCCCTCGGACTGATTTCAAGTCATTTATTAAGACTGTTAAACAGACCCCCTTGATAAAAGAGGGGGGGGGGGGGCATAGGTCTGTTAATGGGGTTTTCTGCTGTAATGGCGACAGGTGCTCAGCTCACTTCTGGTGCTACAGCTGGTTGAAGTGAAGGATGGGGTGGCAGGTGCCTGCTGGACCCAGTGATAAGGGCCTATTGTATGTCTACACCGAAAATGTCAGCTCTTGATATGAGGTGTACTGAACGAGCTGTTCTACTAATGCTATAAAACTGCAGATATACATATAGGGGGACATTTATCAAGACTGGTGTATTAAGCCGGTCCTGATTCCCTCTGTGCTGACGGAGGATACAATAAATTGATGGTGAGGTGCAGGCCTCATGAATTTATCGCATTCTATGGCAGTCTGTGCAACACACTTAGGGCTCATACACACGACCGTAGGCCATTTTGCTGTCCACAAATACTGGCCGTATGAGTTCCACAGTTTGCAGAACAGAACGTCCTGGCCTCTATAGAACAGTCCTATTCTTCTCTGTAAAATGGACAAGAATAAGATGTTCTATTTGTTTTTTTGCAGGCGTCACAGAACAGACAGACTGATAGCACACTGCGTGCTGTCCGCATCTTTTGCAGCTCTGTTGAAGTGAATGGGATCGCATCCAACCTGCACAAAATGCAGATCGGATGTGGAAAAAAATTAAATATTTAATGTGGATGCGCCCTTAACCACTTCAGCCCCGCTAGGTGAAACCCCCTTCATGACCAGGCCACTTTTTACACTTCGGCACTACACTCCTTTCACCGTTTATCGCTCGGTCATGCAACTTACCACCCAAATGAATTTTACCTCCTTTTCTTCTCACTAATGGAGCTTTCATTTGGTGGTATTTTATTGCTGCTGACATTTTTACTTTTTTTGTTATTAATCAAAATATAACGATTTTTTTGCAAAAAAATGACATTTTTCACTTTCAGCTGTGAAATTTTGCAAAAAAAACGACATCCATATATAAATTTTTCGCTAAATTTATAGTTCTACATGTCTTTGATAAAAAAAAATGTTTGGGCAAAAAAAAAAATGGTTTGGGTAAAAGTTATAGCATTTACAAACTATGGTACAAAAATGTGAATTTCCGCTTTTTGAAACGGCTCTGATTTTCTGAGCACCTGTCATGTTTCCTGAGGTTCTACAATGCCCAGACAGTAGAAAACCCCCACAAATGACCCCATTTCGGAAAGTAGACACCCTAAGGTATTCGCTGATGGGCATAGTGAGTTCATAGAACTTTTTATTTTTTGTCACAAGTTAGCGGAAAATGATGATGTTTTTTTTTTTTTTTTTTTTCTTACAAAGTCTCATTTTCCACTAACTTGCGACAAAAAATAAAAAATTCTAGGAACTCGCCATGCCCCTCACAGAATACCTTGGGGTGTCTTCTTTCCAAAATGGGGTCACTTGTGGGGTAGTTATACTGCCCTGGCAATTTAGGGGCCCAAATGTGTGAGAAGAACTTTGCAATCAAAATGTGTAAAAAATGACCGGTGAAATCCGAAAGGTGCACTTTGGAATATGCGCCCCTTTGCCCACCTTGGCAGCAAAAAAGTGTCACACATGTGGTATCGCCGTACTCAGGAGAAGTTGGGGAATGTGTTTTGGGGTGTCATTTTACATATACCCATGCTGGGTGAGAGAAATATCTTGGCAAAAGACAACTTTTCCCATTTTTTTATACAAAGTTGGCATTTGACCAAGATATTTTTCTCACCCAGCATGGGTATATGTAAAATGACACCCCAAAACACATTCCCCAGCTTCTCCTGAGTACGGCGATACCAGATGTGTCACACTTTTTTGCTGCCAAGGTGGGCAAAGGGGCACATATTCCAAAGTGCACCTTTCGGATTTTGCAGGGCATTTTTTACACATTTTGATTGCAAGGTACTTCTCATACATTTGGGCCCCTAAATTGCCAGGGCAGTATAACTACGCCACAAGTGACCCCATTTTGGAAAGAAGACACCCCAAGGTATTCCGTGAGGGGCATGGCGAGTTCCTAGAATTTTTTATTTTTTGCCGCAAGTTAGTGGAATATGAGACTTTGTAATGAAAAAAGAGAAAAAAAAAAAAATCATCATTTTCCGCTAACTTGTGACAAAAAATAAAAAATTCTAGGAACTCGCCGTGCCCCTCACGGAATACCTTGGGGTGTCTTCTTTCCAAAATGGGGTCACTTGTGGCGTAGTTATACTGCCCTGGCAATTTAGGGGCCCAAATGTGTGAGAAGTACCTTGCAATCAAAATGTGTAAAAAATGCCCTGCAAAATCCGAAAGGTGCACTTTGGAATATGTGCCCCTTTGCCCACCTTGGCAGCAAAAAAGTGTGACACATCTGGTATCGCCGTACTCAGGAGAAGTTGGGGAATGTGTTTTGGGGTGTCATTTTACATATACCCATGCTGGGTGAGAAAAATATCTTGGCAAACGACAACTTTTCCCATTTTTTTATACAAAGTTGGCATTTGACCAAGATATTTTTCTCACCCAGCATGGGTATATGTAAAATGACACCCCAAAACACATTCCCCAACTTCTCCTGAGTACGGCGATACCAGATGTGTCACACTTTTTTGCTGCCTAGATGCGCAAAGGGGCCCAAATTCCTTTTAGGAGGGCATTTTTAGACATTTGGATCCCAGACTTCTTCTCACGCTTTAGGGCCCCTAAAAAGCCAGGGCAGTATAAATACCCCACATGTGACCCCACTTTGGAAAGAAGACACCCCAAGGTATCCAATGAGGGGCCTGGCAAGGTCATAGAATTTTTTTTTTTCGCATAAGTTAGCGGAAATTGATTTTTTTTTTGTTTTTTCTCACAAAGTCTCACTTTCCGCTAACTTAGGACAAAAATTTCAATCTTTCATGGACTCAATATGCCCCTCAGCAAATACCTTGGGGTGTCTTCTTTCCAAAATGGGGTCAGTTGTGGGGTGTTTGTACTGCCCTGGCATTTGAGGGTCTCCGCAATCATTACATGTATGGCCAGCATTAGGAGTTTCTGCTATTCTCCTTATATTGAGCATACAGGTAATGAGATTTTTTTTTCCGTTCAGCCTCTGGGCTGAAAGAAAAAAATGAACGGCACAGATTTCTTCATTCGCATTGATCAATGTGGATGAAAAAATCTCTGCCAAAAAAAAAAAAATGGAGGGGAAAGGCGTCTGCCAGGACATAGGAGCTCCGCCCTACATCCATACCCACTTAGCTCGTATGCCCTGGCAAACCAGATTTCTCCATTCGCATCAATCGATGTGGATGAATAAATCATTGCCGGGATTTTTTTTTTTATATATATATATACAAAGTGCTTGCCAAAGCATAGGAACGCCGCCTCCTCCTCAGCTCGTATGCTTCGGCAAACGTATCTGTCACTGCAGAGGAGAAAATCCCGTCTTGCAGCGCCGCATACACCGACTTGCGTGTAATCTGACAGCAGCGCAATGCTTCTGTCAGAATGCACATCGGTGCTGCAGCTAGTTCATCGGTTGGTCCACCTGGAAGGTAAAAAGACAAAAAAAAAAAAAAAAGAAAAAACCAGGCCACAACGCAATAATTTTATTAACTTTGGAACAGAACATTTAACTTTAACTTTTGGAACTAAACATTAACCTGTTTGCTTACCTGTTTTTTTTTTTTTTTTTTTTTTTTTTTACCTTTATAGAACAAACCTCTCCTCCCCCATGGGTCAATGTGCAAAGCGCAAATCGCCCAAAGATGTGGCGAAGTGCGTTATGCACTTTGTCCCATGTGAAAGGAGACGTTTGCAGCAGCTGTGTGAGTGAATGGGCCCTAATAGCCCTGTGTGCCTATCCTGGTGAGATGATCCCTATGCTAGGTGTACCTGTGTGTGGTACTTTCGGAAACAATCCCCTAAGCATAGGGCAGGGTGGTCGGGACAGTCAGGACAGAAATACCGGGTGTCACGCCTTATTCCACTCCTGCTACAGACACGACATCTTTTTCGGGGTGACGGTTGGGTTGAGGTACCAGCAACGACATTGGGGAAATGTCGCTCGTGTAGACGGCTAACCACACTGGTGGATGGGGGCACGGAACCTTCTGGATACAGGAGGTTCTCAATGATCTCTTCCTGAAATTTGAGGAAGGATCCAGTTCTCCCAGCCTTACTGTAGAGAACAAAACTATTATACAGCGCCAATTGAATCAAATATACAGACACCTTCTTATACCAGCGTCTGGTTCTGCGGGAAACTAAATACGGAGACAACATCTGGTCATTGAAGTCGACCCCTCCCATGTGGAGGTTATAGTCGTGGACTGAGAGGGGCTTTTCAATGACACGGGTTGCTCGCTCAATTTGTATTGTCGTGTCTGCGTGAATGGAGGAGAGCATGTAAACGTCACGCTTGTCTCTCCATTTCACCGCGAGCAGTTCTTCGTTACACAGTGCGGCCCTCTGCCCCCTTGCAAGACGGGTGCTAACGAGCCGTTGGGGGAAGCCCGCGCGACTAGTTCGCGCGGTACCACAGGCGCCAATCCGTTCTAGAAACAAATGCCTAAAGAGGGCCACACTTGTGTAAAAATTGTCCACATAAAGATGGTACCCCTTGCCGAATAAGGGTGACACCAAGTCCCAAACTATCTTCCCACTGCTCCCCAGGTAGTCAGGGCAACCGACCGGCTCCAGGGTCTGATCTTTTCCCTCATAGACACGAAATTTGTGGGTATAGCCTGTGGCCCTTTCACAGAGCTTATACAATTTGACCCCATACCGGGCGCGCTTGCTTGGGATGTATTGCTTGAAGCCAAGGCGCCCGGTAAAATGTATTAGGGACTCGTCTACGCAGATGTTTTGCTCAGGGGTATACAAATCTGCAAATTTCTGGTTGAAATGGTCTATGAGGGGCCGAATTTTGTGGAGCCGGTCAAAAGCAGGGTGGCCTCTGGGACGGGAGGCGGTGTTGTCACTAAAGTGCAAGAAACGCAGGATGGTCTCAAATCGTGTCCTGGACATTGCACCAGAGAACATGGGCATGTGATGAATTGGGTTCGTGGACCAATATGACCGCAATTCATGTTTTTTTGTCAGGCCCATGTTGAGGAGGAGGCCCAGAAAAGTTTTAAATTCGGAAACTTGGACTGGTTTCCACCGGAAAGGCTGGGCATAAAAGCTTCCCGGGTTAGCGGTTATAAATTGTATGGCATACCGGTTTGTCTCTGCCACGACTAAGTCTAAAAGCTCCGCAGTCAAGAACAGCTCAAAAAATCCCAGGGCCGAACCGATCTGAGCCGTCTCAACCCGAACTCCAGACTGGGCGGTGAAAGGGGGAACTACAGGTGCGGCTGAAGTTGGGGGCTGCCAATCAGGGTTTGCCAGCACCTCTGGGATTCTAGGGGCTCTACGGGCACGTCTTTGCGGTGGCTGCGACGGGGTCACTACTGCTCGTGCCACCGTACCAGCTTCAACTGCCCTTCTGGTGCTCGCTACTTCACCAGGTTGTACGGCAGTGCTGGTACTAGGTCCAGGATGGGCTGGGCTGCTGGTGTATGCCTCACCACGTAATCCGGCAGCACCAGCCCCACTCTGATGCTCTTGAAGCGGATCCTGCGCAACCTGCGGTCTAGCAACACGGGGCCGGGTACGCCTGGTTCTATCAGGGACCTCAGCCTCCTCGTCCGAACTTTGGGTCAGAGAGCCGCTGCTTTCTACAGGTTCGTATTCTGACCCGCTGGATTCATCAGATGAGGGTTCCCACTCCTCATCCGACTGGGTCAGAAGCCTGTAGGCCTCTTCAGAGGAATAGCCCCTGTTTGACATGTGGGCAACTAAATTTAGGGGTATTCCCTGAGACTACCCAGGTAAAAAAAGCAAGCCTGTCTTACAAAGGGGAGGCTAGCGAAGTACCGGAGGCCGCTGCGGTTGATAAAAAATATCAAAAGTGATTTTTTTATCGCCGCAGTGCGTGTAAAGTGGATGTGCAGCGATCAAAAAAAAAATTTTTTTTGTCACTGCGGTGGGGCGGGTGTGGGCGAACGCACGTGTGGGCGACCGATCAGGCCTGATCGGGCAAACACTGCGTTTTGGGTGGAGGGCGAACCTAAAGTGACACTAATACAGTTATAGATCTGACCGTGATCAGTTTTGATCACTTCCAGATACTATAAAAGTACAAATGCTGATTAGCGATACGCTAATCAGCGAATAACGGACTGCGGTGCGGTGGGCTGGGCGCTAACTGATCCCTAACTACCTAACCAAGGGACCTAAACTATACCTAAAACCTAACGGTCAATACCAGTGAAAAAAAAAAGTGACAGTTTGCACTGATCACTTTTTTTCCTTTCACTAGTGATTGACAGGGGCTAGAAGGGGTGATCAAAGGGTTAATAGGGGTTCAGGGGGGTGATCTGGGGCTAAGTATGTACTGTTGGTGTACTCACTGTGAAGCCTGCTCCTCTGCTGGATCCAACCGACGAAAAGAACCAGCAGAGGAGCAGGCAGCCATATAACAGATCATATTTACTAATATGATCTGCTATACTGCTCTGTGATTGGCTTTTTTGAAAATCAGCAACCTGCCAGCCAATGATCGCTGGCTGGCAGGTCCTGACGAAATGCTTCTCGAAGAAATGCCGGCCCGCGATGCGCATGTGCGGGCCGGCTGCGGCGAAATCTCGCGTCTCGCGAGATGACGCGCCGATGCGTCCAGGAGGAGAAAAGCAACCACCTTCCGGACGCATCGGCGCGTTAGGCGGTCCGGAGGTGGTTAAAGGGGTTGTGTCACTTCAGCAAATAGCATATAATATGTAAAAAAAGTTAATACAAGGCACTAATGTATTGGGATTGCCATATCGCCTCCTTTGCTGACTTGGTTTATTTTTTCATCACATTATACACTGCTCGTTTCCATGGTTACAACAGCCCTGCAGTCCCTCAGCTGTGGCTGTGCATGCACACTAGAGGAAAAAGCGCTGGCCTTTCTGGTGGCCGGAACCATGGTAGCGCACATAGGCTACAGCTTTTCTTCTTTAGTGTGCTAATATGGCTACCGCTGCTGCATTGCAGGGCGATCGCAACCATGGAAACGAGCAGTGTAAAACGTGACAAAAAAATGAATCCAGCCAGCAAAGGAGGCAATATGGACAATCACAATACATTAGTAAGTGCCTTGTATTAACTTCCTCTACATAATATATGCCACTTGCTTAAGTGACACAACCCCTTTAAGGCTGGGTTCAGACCTGAGCATTTTACAGCACGTTCCTACGCGCTATAAAACGCTCAACAGGCAAGAACCAATGATTCCCTATGGGAATGGTTCTCACCTGAGCGTTTTACAGCGCGTACGATCGCGCTGTAAAACGCCCGACGCCCCAAGAAGTACATGAGCTTCTTTGGGGCGTCTTGTCGCGCGTTCCCGTACATAGACTTTAGCGGGAAGGTCTGAACCCAGCGCAAGTCTACAGCTGCCTTCTAACTGCTGTAGGTCCCCATCCTTATTTCTGCCTGAAAACTGGTATGAATAAAGACAGATGTGTAAGCCCTTCTGGCCCATCCCCTCACAACACCCCTTTTCATGCCACTTCTAAAAAATGGCTGCAAATACAGCATGTGACTTTTCCTTGGCCGAATTCTGGAGTAAAAGCGATAGTAAATGCCCCTCATCGTGTAATAATATAAAAATCTTACCGTTCATATTTTGTTGCCCCACTCTGTAATCAAAGAATGGAAAAGGGAGGTCTGCTGGCGATGGGAAATCAACTTCTTCCATCTTCTATGTCATCCATAAAGTATAAGGAGGAGCCTTCATTTCTTGAGGCACAAGTGTTCTTAGGAAATGCAGGTTAATTTCTACTAGCAACAGCATCTATATGGTGAGCTTTTAGTTTTCGTGTTGAACGAGTCCTGCCAGCAGAACTAATTGGGTAATAAATGTGTAAAGCCCCTCTTTTTTTTGGGGGGGGGGGGGGGGGAGAGTAAAATATTCTCAGGACAGGTTATCCAAGTCGGTGGGATCGAACTGCCACCATCCGCACCAATCAGCTGTTTGAATAGGCTGTGGCACTCCTGTGGGCACCAGGTCCATTAACTTGAATGGAACTGTGCTGTGCCTATGCCATGTGACTGATGAAAGTGACACCATAGGCCTATGAAGAGCGCCGCAGTCTCTTCAAACAGCTGTCCAGTAGGAGATGACTAGAGTTTGACTCCCACCAATCAGATATTGATAACTTAACCTGAAGATCGGTCATCAATATTGTACTTTAAAAAAACAACAACCTTTAATGGTGAATATAAGGCCTTATACACGAATATTAGCACATGGCATCCCAACAGTTCCCAGTTTAGTTTACACAGCCACGCTATAACCCATAGGGGGTACTATATCTCCTTATGGAGGCACCTAATCACAGAGCTTGATAACAGCTCATTTGCATACCTTCTTCACAGGCCGCAATGCACGAACACCAACCGTGGGGCAGCCGCAGCGGATCGCGAACCCATTCACTTTAATGAGTCTGCGATCCACCCGTTCCGCAAAAAGATAGAACATGTTCTATCTTTTTGCAGAACGGAAGTACAGGACGAAACCCCACGGAAGCACTCTGGGTCCACATCAGTGATGCGGAATGCCCATGGAACGGCACCCGTGTATTGCGGGTCTGCAATAAGGCCACGGAGCGCACACGTTCGTGTGAAAGAGGCCTAACCCTGTAATGTTTCTATGGTAGAACACCGCCATAATAAAATCCAAAAGGTAATGTATAGGCCCATGTACTCCTAGGGGTGCTGCATTACAAAATCCTAACAACTGAAATTGTATGTAGATGCAATACGAATGCATGATATTGCTTGGCCACCACAGGCCATAATGGTAAACCAGTAAACCTGTAATTAACCTTTTGTATAACCATTTTAACCAGTATTCACCTTAAAGGGGGTGCCTCACCTCAGGAAATGACAATGTAGAGAAAGTTAATACAAGGCACTTCCTAATGTATTTTTATTATCCATATTGCCTCTTTACTTACTAGATTCATTTTTCCATCACGATATACACTGCTCGTTTCCATGGTTACGGCCACCTTTGCAATCCAGCATTGGCGGCTGTGCTTCCACTCTATAGGAAAAAGCTCAGGCCTCTCTGGTGACTTGGACCAAGAGTGTACGCACAGTCCAGCATTTTTATTCTATAGTGTTCAAGCACTACCACCTCTGCTGGACTGAAGGGTGGTTGGAACCATGGAAACGAGCAGTTTATAATGTGATGGAATAATTAATCTAGCCAGCAAAGGAAGCAATATGAACAAATACATCACAATACATTTGTAAGTGCCTTATATAAAAGAGGTTCTCAGGGAATTAAGAAAATAAAAATACTTAAATATTACTTTAATATAATAAATACCTTTCATTTGTTGTTTTATCTAGGAAGCAATCATTCTGAGAAATAAAATGGCCGCTGCCCTATTAGTACACACAAAACCTGTCCTAATCACACAGGAGGACAAGTTCCTTCAGAGCACTGAGGTAAAGAGCTGCCTCATCCTCCTTTCTGTTCTACATGTCAGGGATTATGATCCTCAATACAGTTCATCTTTAGCTGCATCTCTGTGGGAATGGAGTTCATAAGGAGACATCAAGTACAGAAAGGACAAACTGGTAATGGAGACTACACATACAGGTGCTGCTCCTTATCCACCTCCCCACCCTCTCTCTATACTCTATGTCTCCTCATGAACAGGGAGATGCAGCAGTGGCCGTGCAGGCGTCTGAAGCAACACGGGTGTCGGAGAGGGAGGTAAGTACATTGTGTGTGAGGGGCCCGGGTATGTCGGATAACCCTTTTAAGTATTTTCAGGTTCTTAATTCCCAGGAAACCCTTTTAACTTTGCCTACATGATAAATGCCATTTGCTGAAGTGCTAAAACCCAGAGCCCAATTTTGCAAATTTGACGTGTCTCTTGTGGGAATAACTTTGAAATGCTTTTACTTATCCAAGCCATTTGGAGAATGTTTCTTCGTGACACATTGTACTTCAAGTTAATATGTTTTCGGGTGCCATGTCCCATTTGAAGATACCTTGAGGTACCGTTACAGTGAAAAAACCCAATTTGGGAAAGAAGGAAAGAAAGAACCTCCTGGGCCAAAAACTGAGCACAGGTGTCGATCAGTGATGCATACACTGGCCACAGCTTGCACACAGACAAATTGGTCCCCCTCTGGTGCTGCGAATGGCTGCCATGCTATATCACTCAATTACAGTACTTACAGGGGAGACCAAACAGCAACCCCCCCCTGTGATTGGCTGGTCAGCATCATCTTATTCTGGTCAGACACTGATCAGTTTTTTTGTTGTCGGCAAGGGGTTAAACCAGGGAAGCTCAACCTGTGGCCCTCCAGCTGTGGTAAAACTACAATTCCCATCATGCTTGGCTGTAGGCTGATAGCTGTAGGCTTTCCGAGCATGCTGGGAGTTGTAATTTTGCAACAGCTAGAGGGCCGCAGGTTGAGCATCCCTGGGTTAAACTATTCTAAATGGCTTATAATTCATATTTATTTTACTGTAATAAACAGGCATCTGAAGTTCAGGGCGTTCATAGCGCTTTAAAACCTGTACACCAGTACGAGGCTGACATGTATGCACTGTACGGATTGCACAATGCTGCCACAAGGAGCATTGGCAGGAGCACTCATCGCTGCGCCTACCTGTGCCCGCTCCTCCAAAGCCTGGTATAGCTCATCAATGCAGGCCCTCATCTCAGACTGAGTGGAGCGGGCACTGTGAAGAGTGCTCCAGCCAATACAGCGCTCACTGCATCCCCTATGCAATCTGTGCACTGTATACATGTCAGCCATGGACTGGTCTAAGGATTCCAAAAAGCTAGAGACACCCTGAACCTGCTGTGCTTCTTTTGTCATTAAAACCGTCAAATAAAGTGCATTTACAAAAATGATTTACAGGCCTTCTAGAATGGTTTAAAATACAGTTATATAAAAAATAAAATAAAAAAGTGTGTTAGTTACCCTATAAATTATATGTGGAAATAAAAAAAATATAAAAAACACATTAACACAACTTATGAAAAAAAACATTTCTATTTAAAGACTACATAAATATACAAAAAAAATATTTGATAAATCTTGAATTAGCACAAGTAATACAGGATGCATCGGCTGTAACATGAACCATACCCAACAGCACAAGCGCAGGAAAAAGAATTGTGATGTGGCACTTAAGCAAATCTTGCAATGAGCTCAAATGAAACAGCAAAGTAGTTAGGGATGACAGAACCTAAACCCACCTCACTGTGGCACGCCGCTCTCCTCTATTAAATAGTACTCCCCACCATTACTGAAAGGCAACATACTTAATGTAGAGATTGTTTTTTTTCTTTCCAAAGCATTTATTTTATTAGGCTATATGCACATGACAGTGAAAAAGACATGTGAAGTACATTGTTTTAACAGGCATTACAAGTCTGTTGTAAGACCAATGGTAGTCTATAGGGGTTATTCAATGGCAGTTTTTTTTTTTTTGACTGTTCATAGGGGGGGGGGGGGGGATTTCAAAATAGAACATGTTCTATCTTGTCCGTTTTTCCACCGACTGCCCCCATGCAATTGAATAGGTCTATTTTTAATGTCCTTTTCTCAGAAAGGAATCAGTGAAAATGTCAGTTTTTAAAGGACGTTTTTTTCCCCTGTCGTGTGCATGTAGCCTTAGGGTTTGGTTTAAGTAGCAAAAAATCTTGAAGGGAAGAGACACCTCCTTGCTTTCAGATGCACGTTAGGTCCCTTTTAACAAATACCACATACTGAATACTGCCCAGTGTGCCTTTTTTGTTGCTTAATTTACATATACCCTAAACATAACCTGTGACTCACACACAATGGGCTTCAACATCTCCAAATACAACACTGAACCACCCCCTCACTCATAGCTCAACCATACTGGAGCTTTACTGCTCCACCTTGTGCCTGAACTCCAGCAAAACAACCTAAACGGACCAGTCACTGTACAATTCATGTATTGGAGCTCCACCTAGTGGCTACACTCCAGCACTACAGACTGCATTGACTTTTCCACTGTATTGAGGCTTGTAACCTAGCTCCACCTTGTGGCAACACCCAAGCACAGCAGGTTGCATTGATCCATTGACCACACACACAATTCAAGTCCATCTATAATCTAGCATTTGAGCTGTAATTTCCTGTATATAACTAAAAATGCTTACCGATCAAGCCAAGCCTCTGCGTCACTGGAATCTGTAAAGTCCAACAGGCTATTGAGAATATACAGATGACTCAGAATTACATGCCACTTTATGACATTTGCACATTTCACTTGCTCTAATAAAAGAGTAGGTCAATGATATGGTCCATTGATCATTTTTACACTGTGGTTACTCCACACGACAGACTGTGTCAACCAGTGTTGGCGCAGGGGCTCAAAATGGCATTAAATAGGACAGGTGTGCTTGTTGAATGATAGCTTGCTCTGTCCAGCAGTATCAGAAGGTACTGGAAGCAGAGGTATTAACATGCAAGCTGTTGTATTGTACCCAATAACTGACAGGCACCTGTACTTCCAGATGGATCCAGTATAGATATCACTTGCAAAATTGTGCATAGTTTGCAAGGTAATTGACGCTCCATCATGCTTACCCTGAATTAGTTTCTTATTTCTATGAAAGGTTTGAACACCAATATACCTGCAACATTACTTAAAGGGATTTAGCATTTAGGGCACCACCTATGCCGAATGCACTAAAAGCTCTGGTTTCTGGCGAATGCTCCGGTATAGCATGTTTTCTACAGAGACAATAGTACCTGCAAGAGTGACTAGTACAGTACCCCCTATAATCCCCACATTAGGTCAAAAACCTATGACCTTTTCAATGTTGCAGATAAACCACCATAGGTCAAAGATGTAGCCAAGTGGGGTTCTAGGATTGGAAGGAGAGTGGAAAAGAGCTGTGCTTTTAAAGGGCTGCTCTGCTAGACAAAGCACCCAAGGGGCTTCTATAGAAGTGCAATCAATCCTTAGAGGAAAGCAAAAGGATGGAAAGTGTCAGAGTCCATGGACATTCTGGATTCGACTTGGTTGCTTGAGCTATAGAAGAAACTGGCTGCAGAGCTGGAGATACAATGGTCAAGAAGGCAAAAGGGACTGGCCGTCATCCCCATAAGACCAGATGCCAGCCAGTTTAAAGGGGAAAAAAAATATTGGTGCAGTCAGAAGACCTCCATATTGTCCTGGGGTTTATTTTTCTCGGTAGTAGAGCAGATAGTATTTCAGAGGATCTGGAAGAGGCAGACTCAGAATTTTCTCTCTGAGAAAGTTAACAAGAGGCTCTGGCTTTGTGTCAATGACCACTCGTTCTTCCTCTTCTCTTGGGTCCTCCTCCACATCTTCACAGTTGTTGTTGTCATCAAAGGGGTTTGGGATGCGGCTGGCAAACACTTCTTTGTCAAGGAAGACTATGGTCTCCATACGGCGTCGGCGCAGGCGCTTACGTTTGTAGCGGCGTTGGGGTTTTAGGCTCCCCCCAACTCCCCTGCAGGTGACCTCATGTTTGATGGTCTTCTTAATACGTCCCCTGATGGCAATGCGAGCCAAGTCTTGCAAGGAGCGCACGTTTGGAGGAGCTAAGAAAGAAAGAGCTCGATTGATATTTTTCTCATTATAAAAGATACAGTCAGGGGCGTACATAGAAATCATGGGGCCCCATAGCAAAACTCAGAATTGGGCCCCCCCCCCCCCCCCCAATAAAAAGTTTAATTATTAAAGCTGATTAGTGAAGGTGCGGGGTACATTAGGAGCTAAATAAAAGGTTAGGCTGTGGTCACATCACGTTTTTTACTTATATGTTGGGGGGGGGGGGGATAAAGTGCTGCACCCTATGTTTTTCTATCCTGCAGCGTCCAGTAGAAAAACCGTATAGGTTAACATATACATTTTTCTTTCAAACTCTATGATGAAGGATGCCACTGTATGTATACATGAAACGGATGGAAAAAACGGGACATGAACTCGGCCTCAGGGTCCATTCACACATCCGTTGTTTCTTTCCTGATCTGTTCCGTTTTTTTGCGGAACAGATCTGGACCAGTTCTGTATCCATTCATTTTCAATGGGTCCTGAAAAAAAAAATCAGACATTAAGCTGTCCGATTTTTTTCAGGACCCATTGAAAATGAATGGGTACAGAACTGGTCCAGATCTGTTCCGCAAAAAACGGAACAGATCAGGAAAGAAACAACGGACGTGTGAATGGACCCTAACCCTTTAAGTTTTATTTATTTTATGATTGGTGTAAATCAGAGGATTAATTACTGCAGCAGAACTGTCCACACTGGTCAATGTGACCCCTGGGACAGATCTTCTGCAGGTCCACAGCATTAGATCTCTGTCTCACAGCTCAACTTCTCCCTTTGTTATTAACAGGGAGCAGAGCTGAGCAATTTTAGTCATGTCCCATCCTTCACTGAGAGGTAGTCTATCTGGAGCATCCAGCACATGCCTCAGGTCCCATGTGAAAGAATATATATATGCACTACAGTGAGCAGAGCTGAGGCTGACCCTAACAGCTCTGAGTACAGTCACACTGCTGCAGCAAACAGCCCGTCCTCCTGTCAGCTCCTCTCACCTCAGCTCTATCATGCAGAGCACTTCTGCTGCTGCTTCCTTCTGCCCTCTCACACAGCCTAGGAACAGTGAAGGCAGTGCTGGGGGTTAACAAGCAAGAGAAGGGCAGGAAGACCCAGAGGAGGGTAAGCATGTGGGACATCACTGCTGAGAAAGTAGATGCAGAGCTGGTACTTTACCGTGGTGCTAGGTGTGGGAGCAAAGACATCACAGAGGGGCGGGCACATCAGGCAGTGAGCTGCTTCCTGATTGGAGGAATCGGCTGCTCACTCTCCCTCCTTCCAGCCTGCTGTTGTCAGCGCAGCACTAGCGCTGTGTATAATGCCAAATGAAAATCTAAAACTGTAATGGCACTGGGGCGTTTGGGCCGAGGGCTGCCGACCCAAACGCCCCATTGCCAGTATTTAAATCTCTACTGTTAACTTATGCAGCGAATATTCAGGTCGGAAAGGGGGCGGAGCCACGCAGCCTGGCCGGGCCCCCTAACCTCACGGGCCCCATAGCCAGTGCGTGGTCTGCCTATATTGACGGTACGCCACTGGATACAGTGTAGCTCTTGGGATTCATTTGACATAATTCACTAATATACGCAAATACATAGAATAAGGAGTTTATCTGATAGGGGGGGGGGGGCATTATCGCCCTCACGTTACTGCAGACTAAAGGCACTGCATGAATGTTCCATCTGTGAAACTACAACTCCTAGCATGCAAACATGCTTGGCTGTTCTTCTATCTACCATGAAAGTGAATTAGGCATTCTGGGAGTTGTAGTTTCTGAACAGCTGGAGTGCCGGAGGTTGTTGACCTCTGGAATAGACCTTTTCTCTGTGAGCCATGTTGGGAGAGGGGAGGCAGGACAGGATGAGAACATCCGATTACCTCAGAGTGCTATGCACAGCAGGTAACGGTACCAAAAGTAATGAATAGCACACCAGAAGTGTCTGTCCACTGGGAAAAGACGCACAGCAAAGAAATTCATACATAAGCCAAGCAGAGGGATGGAAAAAGACCCACATTATGGACGCTGGACAATATCTGTCTGCTTTATTTCACAGCTGCCTAAGGATTCGGGGTACTTACGAAGATGGAGGGGGTGTCTCCTTCCATTGTCGACTTTAGTTATTTGCACTAGCGGAGCAAATGACACAGCCAGGATCTTCTTGGTTTCCCAGGATGTTAGACCAGTGCGGGTTATCTTTGTGAGCTAAAACAGAAAAAAAAAAAAAAAAAAAAAAAAAAAAAAAAAAAAAGAGATGGATAAGTGAAGATAATCCATCTCTATATAATAATCCATTATGGGGGGCTCTGCTACTACTTAAGAGCTGATGAGAGAACAAAGTGACCAACTTCTCAGCAGTAAGGTCTCAGTGCAATGTGGCAGTCGTCTTGATGCCTTGATAGGGCTAGCAGAATAAAGCCTCGTGCACATGGCCATAGTTTTTACCCGCATGCAATCCGCATTTTGTGTGGATCAGATGCAGACCTGTTTATCTCAATGGGGCCTCAAAAGATGAGGACAATCACACCTGCGTGCCGTCCACATCCGTTCTACAGCCAGGGGGGGGGGGGGGGCAGACTCTCGGCTGGTATCCGCGTTTTGCAGACTGCAAAAATGGATACAGTATGCAGGAGCCCTAAAAATCTCAAAGTCATTGTTCAATCTAGTTCTTGTATCCTGTGTTGTAGAGAAACATATCCCTTCGTCCTACAAACTGAAGATGCACGGGTCTTCAGTGTAAGCATTTCACCCAACCAAATAAACTAAGCCGATACGTAGGTACAGCTACCCGGATGTCCTATATAGGTACCAGAGAACTGTGCAAAGTAAGCGACTGAAAAGGTACCTTCAATAAAACTTAACTTTTAATTAAGATGACTAAAGTGCTCAAAATAAAACAAACAGTCATCTTAATTAACAGTTATGTTTTATGGAAGGTACCTTTACTGTCGTTTTCATATGCATTTCACCCCCCTCCCCCTCCCTATAGTGCACAGCCATCTCCGGCACGCCCACAGAAAATGAACAGTGCAGCATTGCGCATGCACGACCTGCCGCTTCATTTTCGTGATCGGTGGGAGTCCCAGTGGTCAGACCCCAGCGATCAGCTAGTTATAGGATAGGGGAAAATAAAACCTAAAAACTTGGCACAACCCCCTGAAGCTCAAAGTGTAAACAGTCAATAGTAAACTCTCCTAAGTAGCATATAGCCAGCATGTCGCAGGTTAATAGTCTACGCAGGGGATTTGGAGCTTGGTATAAAAAGAAAGCTGTAATCACTACAACATTATATTCAAAAGTAACAGCACAAATTTTCCAAATATACAGATAAACTTTTCTAAAAAGACACAATCTATGGCGCTACCTTCTCTTCGAGTGGCATCACAAGGATCCCGCCCACTTTTAAAAAGTTCTTCATGTATTCCTCATGCTCCTTCTGTACCCCGGCTCCACAGTACACGCGATCGTAAGCTGAAGATTCCAGAGAGATTTCCAGACAGTTGCCAGCCACAAAGGACGGTTCACAGAAGTCAAACCTTGGGGAGGAAGGCATTCGGAAATTGTCAATGTATTCATAAATGTTAAACTGAGTGCTGCCTAATCAGCAAAAGAGAAGAAAGAAGTAACAGTGAATGGTGCAATACATCATCTGATTGTGTAGCTTGTACACATATGTGAGCGAGTATACATTCGTGCCCCAGGTCTGCTGCGTTGGATCCGGACTGGCGCAGTAGCATCTTGTAGCTAGACGCAGCAGTGAAGAAAGAATCAGAAAAATCTTGATCCTAGTATGGCACCGTATGCGATAACTGACGAAGAAGGCAGCTCGCCACTGAAAAGCATCGTTGTACACGTTAATGAACTGACAGACTTGAAACGGGTTTATTCTGTCCAAAATGATAGTGCCATACTAGGATCACGAAATTTATATAGACTGGCACTGCTTGGACAGTGTAAGGACATACGCCCCTTTGTTGGCATAGTTCGAGCATTAGACAGGGCACAGGCAACATCCATATCTCCAAAGAGTTTCATTGCTCAACGCTCCTGCAAACCTGCACCCTCCCAAACCAATACAGGCCACAGACAGCAGCCATACTTGTCGAAGCTGTCGCTTGTTCGGATGAACTGATCCAACTTCTGCTTTGCATATTCAATGACGTCTGGGTGAAGCTCAACTCCATGGTTCAAGCCATAAGGCCCTGATGACAGAGATAAAGGTTAGTGCAAGCACCAACAACAGGGGGAGCCAATGTCACGTCAGCTGCAAGAATTACATTAAAAATTCCAGCGGGCATACATACAATATATAGTAAGAGCTGATGTGTGAGGCAGGGAGAGGAGCAGCTAACAGACAGACTGTTCAGGTCTGCAACATGGTCCCCATCCCAATGATATGTAACATTCAGTAACAGCCCTCAATGTGTTCTAGAAACCCCACAAATGAGGCTGTCCGTGAAGAAGTAGTTTTTTACCTAATGCCGTCAGCAAGTGAAAGATTCATACTTACCTGCTCCCCACCATTCTGGTCCTCTGCAATGGCCGGGGCGGACTGAAAAGTTAAAGTGGCCCTGGAAAAAAATAAAATAAAATACAGGAGGGCATTTTCTTCTGCCAGCCAGGGGCATCAGTAATAGATCAGGGTACTCAACTCACAGACCGCAGTCCGAATCTGGAGCGGGGACGCCAGCTGTCTGGACCAAATGAGAAGAGAGAAGGCAGAAGAGAAAGGACCTGTCGTACAGCCAGTGAGGGGGAAGAAGCAGGACAGGACCTGGGAGGTGTTCCAGCCAATCGATGTGCTGCACACAGGCAGCTTCACACGAACTACCAATCACTGGTAGGGAGGGAGGAGTTGGCTTTGCCTACATCACTTCTGCCCTGAGTGAGTCTGCAATAGCAGGTTGTCGATGTGCAGAGCAGGTTTCTTCAACTTCTGCATGGAGAAGTGGCCTCTACATGTGGGCTGTAAGGAGGAGAGGTCAGTATCTGCACCAGGTCAGGGCGGCAGGGCAGAGGGGGCTAACATCTCCACTGTGTTATCTGAGGACTGGACTGATCTCCCTGTGTGTATGACCTGTATCAGCCTGTCTGAGCCGAGTCATCCACATGCCCCTTACACACAAGCACTAAACCCCCCCATGAAATAAGCCAGGGTGCCCCTATAGTCAGTGAGTGGACAGAGTCCCTCTGTACTATGGCAGCATCAATAACAGCAGAGTGCCCCAACAGTCAGTGGTAAGTGGCCCTCCTAGGGGCATTCTAGAAATGTGGGGTACATAGGACTATTAATTTAATGGCCTCCAATCTGTGTGCAGTACCCACACCTGTTGGTGTTCAGTCTGGACCTCCACCTCACAGCAGAGCCAATTATGTGGACCTTTACAAAAAGTAGTTGAGTACCCCTGTAATGGGTGCTCCTAGCATTAATTAATGCCAAGAGCATCAGATCGCTATGGACCCGACCAACGCCTTGTGAGGAGGCCTTGGTCAGCCCCCTGGGCATCGGCCCACTGGGAAGTTTCCCTGTAGGATCTATGCTCAGTCAGTCCCGGCGATGGCTCTAGTATGTCGATCTTCCGGTCCTTGACTAGTTTACTTCTGGCGCAGCATGGGCATGGTCATATGCTCCGCTGCAGCCAATGAATGGCTTCAGCAGTGACGTGCCACTTGGAGCAGAAGATGGACATACTGGAGCCATCGCAGAGGACCAGAGTGGCGGGGAGCAGGTAAGTATGAATCTTTCACTTACTTAGGAAGGCTGTCGGCATTAGGTAAAACTACTTATCCCTGGACAACCCTTTAAGTAAAATGTAATCATTGGGTAATAAGTTCTGCAACTTGCTAATATAATTTGATCACATGGCTGATTTCTTACTATGTATCCATTCACTACTGTAAGATTCATATTTCCTGGACCTACATTGTGACGAAACCTCAGCTGTGTAATCACATCTAGACCTCCAAGTTTTCAGTTTCTGGGTGCTAATACGATGGTTTCCATTAATGACAGAAACGGGTCATGAACATTATGAGGAATGGAAACAAAAAAAAAAAAAACACAAGATCAAAACACAGCACAGCCACTACTCACCCAAGATGAGTCCCACCATAGTGCTTAAATATCCAGTGCCGCTGCCCAAGTTCAGGAAGGACAGGCCGGGCTGTAATTCCAGAGCCTCCATCACCTCGGAATAAATGCAGGGGGCTGACAGATGGATGTTGCCATGCTTCCAAGCCAAGTCCTTATATGCTATTTCCTTAAATTCATCCAGGTAGTAATCCGCACGGTCAATGGCACGAAAGGCCTGCTCCACCTCTTCAGTGCGGATGTACTGAGCTTCCTTTAAGTTGTCGATCAGGTCATCATTGTCCTCACCGGCACTCACCGCCCCTCCCATTTTGATTAGAGACCCTGTTCAGGAAAAAATAAAAATGAAGCAGAACAGAGAATTTAAGTCTTCACATTGTATAGGGGTCAAAAGGTACCATTACCCCCAGTAGGGGATCCACAAACTCACAGGCAATGGCTTTATTGATAGCAACCAAATTCTATCAGGAAACATTTTCTTGGTGCACCAGATGACTTCTACAGACGAGACTCACTGCGTGGAAACCACTCTGAGGAAGGTTAACCAAAGGGGCCTCACTGCTAGGAGCTCCAACCGAATCACCCGCTTGTGACAGCGAAGCCGCTAGGTTTAGAGCCAGAGAACAGAGGGGAACTGGATGCAAATCAGACCGAGACCATTTTCTGCCAACCATTGGCCCATATTCATGACTGAGTGACAGATGCCAAAAAGTTGATCTGCAGTGTTGCATTTTTGTGCTCATTGTTGAGTGCTTTCCATGGATCAAGGCAGGGAATTATCAGTGACTTGTCATTTTAAGTTGTGCCATAGTTCTTCAAGATGACATCTTTCACAGACCAACCATGAATGACAAATCATTCTGAAGATGGCCATCTGAAATCCCTAATGCAGGGTCAGCTATAGGGAGCATCCACACGAACGTGGCTCGGATATGGACCCATTCACTTCAATGGGGCTGAAAAGATGCGGACAGTTGCTCCGTTCCGTGGCCCCGCAAACATTATAAATCATGTCCTATTCTTGTCCATTTTGCGGACAAGAATAATCATTTCTATAATGGGCCGCCTGTTTTGTTCGGCAATTTGCGGACCCACAAAACACTGCACATTTGTGTGCATGAGCCCTTACAGTGAGGTTTTTAAAATGCCTTTCCAATTACATCTAACATCCAGTGCACAGGGTTACTACCGCACATTTTGTGGTACAGCTGCCATCCCACGACCCAACGATGTCCGCAAAGTATTAGCCACGTGTCCTATCAATTATAACAGGAGCGATGCACAATACCCCCTGGGCACCATACAGTTGCCACAGTGTCACATTGGGTATATGATCATATTTCCACTTTAAGAGGAAGGAAAATTTAGTCTACAGATATTAACCCCTTAAGGACTCAGCCCTATTTCACCTTAAGGACTTGGCCATTTTTTGCAAATCTGACCAGTGTCACTAAGTGCTCATAACTTTAAAACACTGACGTATCCAGGCCATTCTGAGATTGTTTTTTTCGTCACATATTGTACTTCATGACACTGGTAAAATGAAGTAAAAAAAATATATATTTTAGCATAAAAAAAAAAAAAAAAAAACCTAATTTACCCAAAATTTGGAAAAAAAATTGCAAAATTTCAAAGTTTCAGTTTCTCTACTTCTGTAATACGTAGTAATACCCCCCAAAATTGTGATGACTTTACATTCCCCATATGTCTACTTCATGTTTGAATTATTTGGGGAATGATATTTTATTTTTTGGGGATGTTACAAGGCTTAGAAGTTTAAGCAAATTTTGAGATTTTTCAGAAATTTACAAAAACCCAATTTTTAGGGACCACTACAGGTCTGAAGTCACTTTGCGAGGCTTACATAATAGAAACCACCCAAAAATGACCCCATTCTATAAACTACACCCTCAAGGTATTCAAAACTGATTTTACAAACTTTGTTAACACTTTAGGTGTTGCACAAGAGTTATTGGCAAATGGGGATGAAATTTGAGAATTTCATTTTGTTGCCTAATTTTCCATTTTAACCCATTTTTAACACTAAAAAAGCAAGGGTTAACAGCCAAACAAGACTGTATCTTTATTGCCCTGACTCTGCCATTTACAGAAACACCCCATATGTGGCCGTAAACTACTGTACGGCCACACAGCGGGGCGTAGAGTGAAAGTTGCGCCGTATGGGTTTTGGAAGCCAGATTTTGCTGGACTGGTTTGACTCCATGTCCCATTTGAAGCCCCCTGATGCACCCCTAGAGTAGAAACTCCATAAAAGTGACCCCATCTAAGAAACCACACCCCTCAAGGTATTCAAAACTGATTTTACAAACTTTGTTAACCCTTTAGGTGTTGCACAAGATTTAATGGAAAATAGAGATACAATTTCAAAATTTCACTTTTTGGCAGATTTTAAATTTTAACATTTTTTTTCCCAGTTACAAAGCAAGGGTTAACAGCCAAACAAAACTCATCATTTATGGCCCTAATTCTGTAGTTTACAGAAACACCCCCATATGTAGCCGTAAACTACTGTACGGCCATACAGCGGGGCGTAGAGTGAAAGGTGCGCCGTATGGTTTTTGAAAGCCAGATTTTGCTGGACTGGTTTTTTGACACCATGTCCCATTTGCACCCCTAGAGTAGAAACTCCAAAAAAGTGACCCCATTTTAGAAACTACGGGATAGGGTGGCAGTTTTTTTGGTACTAGTTTAGGGTACATATGATTTTCGGTTGCTCTATATTACACTTTTAGTGCGGCAAGGTTGGCACTTTTTTTTTTGTTATTTACAACATTCATCTGACAGGTTAGATCATGTGGTAATTTTATAGAGCAGGTTGTCACGGACGCGGTGATACCTAATATGTATACAATTATTATTATTTTTTTAAACCCAAAAAATGTTTTAGTGTCTCCATAGTCTAAGAGCCATAGTTTTTTCAGTTTTTGGGCGATTATCTTTAGTAGGGTCACATTTTTTGCGGGATGAGATGACAGTTTGATTGGCACTATTTTGGGGTGCATATGACTTTTTTATCGCTTGCTATTACACTTTTTGTGACGCAAGATGACAAAAAAATGGCTTTTTTTTTTACACAGTTTTTATTTTTTTACGGTGGTCACCTGAGGGGATAGGTCATGTGATATTTTTATAGAGCCCGTCGATACGGACGCGGCGATGCCCAATATGCATACTTTTTTATTTATGTAAGTTTTACACAATGATTTCATTTTTTGAAACAAAAAATAAAATAAAAAAAAGTTTAGTGTTTCCATAGTCTAAGAGCCATAGTTTTTTCAGTTTTTCGGCGATTATCTTGGGTAGGGTATGATTTTTTGTGGGATGAGATGACTGTTTGATTGGTACTATTTTGGCGTACATGCGACTTTTTTGATCACTTTTATTACCTTTTTTTGGGAAGCAAGGTGGGCAAAATTTCAATTCTCATAGTTTTTTTTATGGCGTTCACCATGCGGGGAAAGTAAAATGACAGTTTTATAGATCAGGTCGTTACGGACGCGGCGATACCCAATATGTGTAGTGTATTTTTTTATTTTTTATTCAGTGATAAACTTTTTTCACTTTTTTTTGACCCAGACCCACTTGGTTCTTGAAGATCCAGTGGGTCTGATGTCTGTATAATACAGTACAGAACCCTATATAGGGTTCTGTACTGTATTTTACTTACACTGAACAGATCTATGCTTTTAGCATAGATCTGTTCAGCACCATGGACAGCAGGACGCCTGAGAAGGCGTCCTGTTGCTATGGGAACCTTCCCCATCTGCCACAACTTCGCAGACGGGGGAAGGGTGAACATGGGGCTGGCGGGGGGCTGTCTGGGAGCTCTCTCCCTCTCCATCGGGGGGCTGCAAAGGTACAGTAGGGAGCTCCCTTACCGTACGGACTGCGGTATAGAAAGGGTTAAACGGCTGACATCTGCACAGATGTCAGCCGTTTATACCAGGGTGTCAGCAATGTGCTGACACCCTGGTATAACCACTAGAAGCCAACAAATTTTCAAGGGGAGGCGGGCGGGGGATCGCGATCCCGCCTGCCGCACCGCCCGCCTGCGACACCCGCCCACAAATCATGCAGGGGTGCAAATCGGCATTTTGGGCATTTCAAAAGTTTCTGATCCCCGCGGGATCAGAAACTGCCGAAGTCGCAGGTCTGAATTGACCTGCGGTTTGCGGCGATCGCCGATATGGTTGCGGCGATCGAATTGACCTGCGGTTACCTGGCATTGTGACAGGATGCCGGCTGAATGATTTCAGCCGGCATCCCGTTGCGATTAACCCCCAGGGCGCCGGAATGCCTAGTTAAAGTTAGGGCGTACCGGTATGTCCTGGATTATTAATGTATACCCCAGGGATCCTTCAAGATACTTTTTTTTTTATCCACACCAAGTTAAAACTAGACTTAACATACAATGCCTCAGACTCAGATCCAACCAATCAAGGTCACTTCTCTGATAAAATAGCTGGATTAGGTGCTACTTAGCAGCTATTCCTGACTGTTATATGTAAGGACTTGTTTTACCTGTGTCCATTTTCTCTGATCTTGGACGACATTTTGGGGCTTTGGAACCGGTTACTCATGTTACAATGGTTTCAACATACAATGGTCGTCCTGGAACCAATTAATATAGTAACTTGAGGGACCACTGTACACCAATCAGCCAAACCACCTGCCAGGGAGATAGGGGGCAGCAATACAGCAGCAAATCCCTGCCCAATACCGGTGGCCAATGGCTGCATAGAGACAGACTTCAAGGAGCTTTAGGTGTCCATGACTCTGTCAAAGGATAACTGTTAGGTCAAAAGTGCCCTTTCCACCTCTTAAAATGTTTTTTGGGGACATGTTGAACTTTCTTATATTGCATACAATGTAGTGGGAGGATGGGGAAAAAAAAAAATCCATATGAAGTAGAACTGGGGAAAGAAAAAGCCATAGTTCTCACCATAGTTTTCTGGCTGTTTTTACACCGTTCCCCTATGCGGTAAAACTGACCTGTCCATTCTCTGAGTCAGTACAATTAAAGGTTTTACAGCAATAACACATTTATGGTTTTTCTTGTGTTTTCATATGTAAAAATGTTACAGTAATTACTTACTGGTAATTGGTTTTTCAAATAGCCTCCACAATGGCACTTACATGAGGATTAACAGAGTAATCAACTCTAGGGACGACAGCAGAAAGGATTCTATGACCAAAAGAAAAGTCCTGGTTCTTAAGAATATCTAGTTTGCAATGATTGAAAAAAAAAAAGTCAGAGCTTGCCCACGTAGCTGCTCTACAGATCTGGTCTAGAGAAACTGAAGCAGACTCTGCCCAGGAGGATGACACAGCCCTAGTTGAGTGAGCTCTTATCCTGGCAGGGGGATGGAGATCCTTCTGGACATAGGCTAAGGAAATAACATCCCTGATCCATCTTGCTATGGATAACTTGCTGGTCGCCTTTCCCTTGTTAGGACCTTGGTATTGGAGGAAGAGCTGATCCGATTGTCTGAAACTATTTGTGGCATCCAGGTAACCGGTAAGATAACACGCTTCTTCTAACATCCAGGTTGTGGAATTTTTCAGTAGTTGGAAATAGGGTTGTTTTGATCGTGCTCGATACCGTGCAAAAAAAAAAGCTGCGTGCTTTCCGCATTTTATGGAACGTCCGGCCCATAATCGAACAGTCCTATTCTATTTTTTGGGTGGACAAGGTGACAACAAAGGCGAATCGCGCGGTTTTTATTTATTTTTCTTTTACAGCGTTCACCGCACAGGAGATTTTTTTAATAGTTTGGACTTTTCGGACGTGGCGATATGTAATATGTTTATTTATTGTTTATATATTTTAGATGTAAAATTGAGAAAGTATACATATATTTTTTTTTTTTTACGTTTTATTAATAACCATTTCCCCCCTTAGGGGCTAGAACCTGGGATCTTTTAATCCCTTGTCCAATTCACCCTGATAGAGCTCTATTAGAGTGAATAGGATCTTACACTCTCCCTGCTGCCCTGTGATTAGTACAAACATCAGCAGGGAGCTGACTGACAGCCAGGGCTTCAGTAGCGTCCTGGCTGCCATGGTAACCGATCGGAGCCACAGGATTACACTGCTGGGGCTCCAATCAGAAGCTGTCACTGCCACCACTGAGGAGGAGGGGAGGGGACTCTGTGGCCACTGCCACCAATGACTTAATACTGGGGGGAGTCGAGGGCGCACTGCGCCACCAATGATAATTAACGTTTAATGCATTACAAATACAGGCGGCAGAAACACATTGCCGGCACCCGACCTCTGACAGGGAGTTGTGATCAGCGGACGCAGCGCCGTCACAGGTCAGGTGCCGGCAATGTGTTTCTGCCGCCTGTATTTGTAATGTATTAAACATTAGTTATCATTGGTGGCACAGTGTGCCCTCCCCTCCCCTCCCCTTCATTCCCACTGGTGGCAGCGGCACAGGAGGAGGGAGAGACTGCTTCCTTCTCCCCGTGTTGCTGATGGAACATGGCCATGCTGAGAGCAGCGCAATCCATATTCTCTGATACTAGGCTGTGCAATAAAAGGCAAATCCTGGTATCGTATCGATACCGGGACAAAAGTATTGATTGGGTATTGAAAATTCGATACCCGAAACAACTAGTTGGAAAAATGGACAAAAGGAAGGCAATGAAACTTCCTGTTCACAACGAAACCTGGAGACAACCTTGGGAAGGAAGGATGGACAATGCCTGAGAATTATACGACCGTCCAGGACCGGAAGATATGGAGGCTTGCAGGAAAAACGCCTGGATTTCTCCAATCCTTCTTGCAGTGGTTATTGCTACTAGAAAAACTATTTTGTAGGCGAGTAGTTTCAAAGGAATCTGATCCACTGGTTCAAATGAAGGTTCCATCAAGGCTGAGGACCAAGTTTAGGTCCCAGGGTGGAATGACTGAAAGGATAGTAGGAAACCTTCGCGCAGCCCCCTTTAAGAAATTTTTTATAAGAGGAGAGTCTGCTAACTTTCTATCTAGAAAAGCACTTAAAGCCGATATCTGTACTTTGAGTGTAGCAGGCCCAAGACCTTTATCCAATCCTGCCTGTAATAAACCAAGAATCTGAGGGATGTCTGGATAAAGGCTATTATTTGAGAAGGATTTAAAAAACCAGTACGAGTACCAATACTTTTTTTTTTTTTTTTAAGTACTCACCGATACCATTTATGGTGTGGTAATGTTTTTACAGCAAATTTCAATTTAATTTAGTCACAGGGGGAGATTCATCAAACCTTGTACAAAGAAACAGCAGCGCAGTTGCTGATAGCAATGAAAAAATTAAAGTTGGAATTTGGTTGCTATGGACAACTGCATAACTCCTCCTTTGTACAAGGGTTAATAAAATAAATGTGGATATAACAGTGTTTTCCAACCAATGTGCCTCCAGCTGTTGCAAAACTACAACTCCCAGCATGCCCGGAGGCTGTCTGGGCATGCTGGGAGGTGTAGTTTTGCAACAGCTGGAAGCACACTGGTTGGGAATTACTATTATATGCCCATCCCCCCCCCCCCACCTTATTTTATATTCACTGTTTGAACATGAAATGGAGAGAAAATAACTGAATTTCTCATCCATTTCATGCACCATACCCACCTGGCCTGCTGTAAACCTTCCCATGCAGAAGCACCAGAGTACTGGGAGGAAGTGGCTTTAACTTCCTCCCAGTGCTAGGCAACCGCATGGGACAAGTTGCCGTCCCCACACTGATCGGCTGGGAGCGCCGCTGCTCGGAAGCCCCACCGCTGCAGCCGCCGCTGTTCATCTTGAGCCAGCTGGGAAGTAAGGCGCAAGCGCATTAGGTGGCCCCTTCTCCCAAACTCTGGTGTGAAATTTCCCTACCCCGTCATTGTGCGCCTGCGCAGCACACCTCCTTCTAAAGCTGGAAACGTCATGTCTGGTGCGGTCGCGTCACAACAGGAAGTGACGAGGGTAGGGAAATTTCACAGAACACCGTTCCCACCGCTGGTCATCTGGGACACAGGACCTGCCGCTACACGGCCATCAGGTATCAGCGACATTTGTGCGAGTACAAGTACTCATGCAAATGTCCGGTATCAGGACATCCCTAGTTTTTGGAGGTGACAGATTCCCTTTAACATAGGAAAGGAGGTCAAGATTTCTTCCCTTGGGATACCCACAGCTATTTGGTCCCCTAACTGATTAAGCCAGATAGTGTTCTGGCTGTACAGGTATAAGCAATACTAGGGCGCAGCATAGCCCAGGCTTTTTTTTTTTTATTAAACTCTCCGATTTCTTGTCAATGGGATCTTGTAAGAGCCCGATATCTTCAAACGGGAGAGAGTTTTTTGGGGAAATACGGACAACTGGGGCATCAACCTTTGGCGTCTTGTCCCACAGATTGTACTCGGTCTCTGCAAAAGGATATTTTCTTTTAAAGGAATTTGTTACAGCCGTTCTCCTTTCAGGATCACTCCACTTTTGGATATCAGAGACTTAATGTTATTATGGATGGGGGAAGACCCTTCTTTCTCCCAGACCCTGGACCAACTGATCCTGAATGGAATGGGCTTCCTTTACATCTTCAATATCCATGGTGGCTCTAATGGACTTTAGAAGACCGCCTGTTTCTTCCGGGAGAAACAAAAGGTCTACCCGAGCCGTCATCTGAAGAAGCAGAGTCCGGATCAGATAATTCCCCCTCATCCAGATCAAATGCCACCTCAGAAGTATGGGATTTCTGAGACGTTGATGGATGTGGGGATTGTGGTGCAATTAGGAAGGAAGGAAGGAAGGGAGGGAGACTATTATGTAACCACTTTTTCGGTGCACTCTGACATAAGGCTTTTTTAGATTTAGAGGCAAAGGACTTCCTGCAGATAGCGCACTTTCTGCGTCCTGAATCTCCACTGGCTGGTTTAGGTGCCATGGTCTCAGTGCCCCGATTTAAATAAAATAAAAAAAAATAGGCTATAGGGCCATGAATATTAAAAAGGCCACAACCTTCACCAGGGTGGAATTTCACTGCCACCAATAACACCCAAGGAGCTGTGCAGACTAAAAGACACAGAAAGGATAGAAGAAATAAGTCCTCCAGTGGAGGAGGCTTACCGGGCTGAGGGCAGAGGCATCTCCAGGCTTCCTTGCGGGGTCAATATCCACGAGGGCAAGCATGACTGCAGGCGGCGAGTGCACGCTTGTTCAGCCAGCTTATCACATTTGAATGATTCTGCAGTTGCGCTCTTATCCCCGGAAGCGGCCGCATTAACGGGAGATTCTCTTGCCCAAGGAGAATCTCGCCTGGTGACGTCACGGGTCAGGATCCCGCGCAATTTCCCCTTATCTGGGAATATTGGAAGCCCGGGGATGCCTGCATGCAGAGCTTAGTCCGAGGAACAGGTCAGGGAGGCAGCGCCGTTCCCTGCACCAGCCCTCCCACCTAATGTTGGGGGGGGGGGGGGGAATCAAGGCTGGGCGAAACAAACATACATTCCTGGCACTGCAGGAGAGGCTCCCACATATCCCGAGGACAGGAAACGACTGAATAGGTAAGGGGAGGAGGGTTTTTAAATCATCTGCTCCTGCGTTGTTTCCTGTCCTATCACAAAATGTGATACACATTTTTCTTGGAACGTGAAGCGGGGGGGGGAGGTTCCGAATATGCCATTCCATCATGAAGGACTTACAAAAAGGAAGAAATTAAGTAAATTAAAGTAATCCAGTTTTTCCATTTTGTCCTCCACAACTGCACTACAGTGAGATATACCAGATTATACAACTAGGGTGGGACTATAGCCTGCAGAATCGTCCTGCCATGTGCTAAATCCGGTTATAAATTAACATCGATCCCGTATTGTTTTACAAACGGATGTGGATTTGAGGACTCTTGTTCCATGGAGGCTCCAGCCCTTTCTGCCCAGGAGGCTGATACTGACTAGTGGAATGAGCCCTCAGCTTTACTGGAGGATCTTTATCTCTGGCTTTAGAGACTTCACAAATTGATACTTTTATCTAACGAGCCAGAGAACTCTTTGAGGCTCTGAATCCCTTATTAAGCTCTCTAGAACTGAACAAAAAAAGAACCAGATTTACTCCATCCTTTAGTAGCTTCTAAATATTGCAAATGAAAGCATTTTACATTGTACCTATGAAAGGTTACTTCTCTCAAATTTTGGGTTTTCACAGAATTAGGCCTCATGCACACGACCGTTGTTTTGGTCCACATCTGAGCCGCAGTATTTGTGGCTTGGATGCGGACCCATTCACTTCAATGGGGCCGCAAAAGACGCGGACAGCACTCCGTGTGGTATTGGCATCCGTTGCTCCGTTCTGTGGCTCGCAAAAAATATATAACCTGTCCTATTGTTGTCCATTTTGCGGACAAGAATAGGCAGTTATATTAATGGTTGTCAATGCCGTTCCGCAAATTGCGGAATGCACACGGACGCCATCTGTGTATTGTGAATCCGCAAAACACACAACAGTCATGTGCATGAGGCCTTAGGCCTCTTTCACACAACCGTATGTATTTTGAGGTCGGTTTTTCACAGATCAGTTGTTCCATTTTTTTGTTTTTGTTTCTGCATTTCCGCAAAAAACATCTCATTATGGTTTACATATGCAATCCTTTTTTTTGTGAATCGCAAACAGAAAACTTCTAATCATTACTGTAATGTACACAGTAAACACATGGGCAAAGTGGACATGGAACCGCAAAATACGGATGTGTTCCGTATGCATTCTGTATTTTTTGCAAACCCATTGACTTAAATGGAGCGACGGAACATTATTTGCAGACAATAATAGGACAAGTTGTATGTTTTCTTAAAGGAACGGACACGAAAAAATACATTTGTGTGCAAGAGGCCTTAGGGAAGAACAATCTCCTGCTGTTTGTGAAAGTCAGAGACTAATTTACGCAAAAAGGGCTGATCGAAAATCAACACAATTCTATCCTTTGAATCCTGAGAAAGGCTTTTCCGATCCCTCGGTTAAAAAAAAAAAAAAAATGTTTTTAGAGTCAGAAAAGTAAGAGATATCTCTGTCAGGGGTTCAAAGGGAGAACAGGCAAAACCCGATTTTGGGTATACTGCTGAGAAACATAGAATGTGTCGGCAGATAAGAATCATTTGGCCCATCTAGTCTGCCCAATATACTGAATACTATGGATAGCCCCTGGCCCTATCTTATATGAAGGATAGCCTTATGCCTATCCCATGCATGCTTAAACTCCTCCACTGTATTTGCAGCTACCACTTCTGCAGGAAGGCTATTCCATGGATCCACTACTCTCAGTAAAGTAATACTTCCTGATATTACTTTTAAACCTTTCCCTCTCTAATTTAAAACTATGTCCTCTTGTAGCAGTTTTTCTTCTTTTAAATATTCTCTCCTCCTTTACCTTGTCGATTCCCTTTATGTATTTAAAAGTTTCTATCATATCCCCTCTGTCTCGTCTTTCTTCCAAGCTTTACATGTTAAGGTCCTTTAATCTTTCCTGGTAAGTTTTATCCTGCAATCCATGTACCAGTTTAGTAGCTCTTCTCTGAACTCTCTCCAAAGTATCAATATCCTTCTGGAGATATGGTCTCCAGTACTGAGCACAATACTCCAAATGAGGTCTCACTAGTGCTCTGTAGAGCGGCATGAGCACCTCCCTCTTTCTACTGGTAATGCCTCTCCCTATACACCCAAGCATTCTGCTAGCATTTCCTGCTGCTCTATGACATTGTCTGCCTACCTTTAAAGGGGTTGTCCAGGTTCAGAGCTGAACCTGGACAGCCCTCCATTTTCACCCAGGCAGCCCCCCTGACATGAGCATCGGAGCAGTTCATGCTCCGATGCTCTCCTTTGCCCTGCGCTAAATTGCGCAGGGCAAAGGCATTTTTCTGAGTTCTGGTGACGTACCGGGGCTCTCTATGAGGCTGAGAGGAACCCCGGTGACGTCACCGGCACTGATGGGCGGTATTTGGCTCTGCCCTAGCCAGTAAAACGGCTCTGGCAGAGCTAAAGCCCGCCCCTCAGAGCCGGTGACGTCACCGAACACCGCTGGGCGGAAGTTACCGCCCGGCAGTGTGTTTATGAAAACACAAGAGCCCGTGCCCTGCACGATCTAGCGCAGGGCACTGGAGCGCATCGGAGCATGAGATGCTCCGATGCTAGGCTCAGAGGGGCTGCCGGGGTGAAAATATGGGTATGTCCGGGTTCAGCTCTGAACCCGGACAACCCCTTTAAGTCTTCTGAAATAATGATCCCTAAATCCCTTTCCTCAGATACTAAGGTTAGGACTGTATCACAGATTTTATATTCTGCTCTTGGGTTTTTACGTCCCAGGTGCATTATTTTGCACTTATCCACATTAAATTTTAGTTGCCAGATTTTTGACCATTCCTCTAGTTTTCCTAAGTCCTTTTCCATTTGGTGTATCCCTCCAGGAACATCAACCCTGTTACAAATCTTTGTGTCATCAGCAAAAAGACACACCTTACCATTGAGGCCTTCTGCAATTTCGCTGATAAAGATATTAAACAATATGGGTCCCAGAACAGATCCCTGAGGTACCCCACTGGTAACAAGACCTTGGTCTGAATATACTCCATTGACTACAACCCTCTGTGGCCTGTCCCTCAGCCACTGCCTAATCCATTCAACAATATGGGAGTCCAAGCCCAAAGACATGCAATTTATTGATAAGCCTTCTATGTGGGACAGTATCAAAAGCCTTACTGAAGTCTAGATAAGCGATGTCTACTGCACCTCCTCCATCTATTATTTTAGTCACCCAATCCAAAAAAAAAAAAAAAAAAAAATAAGATTAGTTTGACATGATCTCCCTGAAGTAAACCCATGCTGTTTTACATCTTTCAATCCATGGGATTTTAGATGTTCCACAATCCTCTCCTTAAGTATGGTTTCCATTAATTTCCCCACTATTGATGTCAGGCTTACTGGCCTATAGTTGCCCGATTCCTCCCTACTACCTTTCTTGTGAATGGGCACAACATTTACTAATTTCCAATCTTCTGGGACGACTCCTGTTACCAGTGATTGGTTAAATAAATCTGTTAATGGACATGGATTGCTGGATCACCGCTAGCACATCCGCAATATCCAGTCCCCATAGCTCTGTGTGCTTTTATTGTGTAAAAAACAAACAAAAATGTAAGATATGTAAATGTTTCCGGAGCCCAGCCACGCCCACTGTAAAGGAGCCCAGCACCGCCCCGCATCCGCCGAATCTTCTCCTTGCCCTGCCGACGACACAAAGCTAGATCACTGTAATCTTGCTACGCGTTAGCTAGATCATACGCAGTTCCTTCCCTGAGGCTGATGCCAGCACAGGGAAGGAACGCTATGCCTATCACAGGACCTTTGCCAAGATATGGGCAAATAAACGTTTTGCACTTTTATTCAAGCAGTTTTTACTTGGAAATAGATATAGAGATGATAAATATTTTTTTGCACCAATGCTGAGATTACTTATTGTGCTGCGCTATCTTTGCATTTTTAACTGTATGGGGGGGGGGGGGGGGATCTGATTTGGGTAGAGGCAGAATGTACTATTAGGCATTTGTAACTAGTTTTGGGAATTATTTTAATATATTTTTTTATTATTATTCTGTGGTGTTTTTTTTATTCATTGTAATGTCACACAGTGCCTTATAGGCTTTCTATACTTTCCTATGTGCAGATTTGCAATGGATTACAGACACCCTAAAACTGCAGCAACACAACACAGGTGCAGTCTGAGGCCATCTGCACACGGGTGCAGGTGGAAGCACATCAGAGCCACACACATTTCTATGCGGATTTACATGCGTTTCTGCAGCATATACGCACCAAAAAGGCTCCATCTACATTCTGCAGCACTGTAAAAGACCACGTAACACGCCACCTGCAGGATGCAAGCGGACCTGCACACCCCGACCAGTGAAATACGCGTCACAACTAAATATACATTACAAAAGAAACGCCCCCTTCAGGACTCAAGAGGAATGTCCTCACACAGGTCCCTACAACACAACCACACGGGACTCCGCTGCTCCCCCTGCAGGGGTTAAGCAGAATAGCTCCAAGCCCTGTCTGACTACCGCACGACATAGCGGGCCTGCGTCCTACAGAGTTTGCCCCTGCTGCCCTGCACACGCACCGTCCCCCGGCAGACTGGGGACCGTTCGCCGTGTTACCTCGGTAAAGCACGGCGGGAGGCCGAGGGTGTTGTCGGTGCTCGGTAGTGACGCGCTCTCCACACTCGCTCACCTCCTGCTGTAAACACAGTACCAGCTGACCGCGCCTTACGTCACCAGACAGGCTAATGAGATGGGCGTGACTCAGCCGCAGCACCGCCCTCCCAGAGCACTGGCCCCACGCCCCCTTAACTGCTCGAGCGCTGCCCGTTCTCGTCCCAGGCACGTGATGCAGGCATGCAATGGGCGGGAAATTTCTGTTATTCAGGGCGACATCCTTTCATGGAGGGGACGCTGAGGAAACTAGTGAGCCCGGCAGTAATGCCAGGCTTTACAGCATGTGTGTCCACATTGCTTAACAAAAAATACTGGCCAAGTTAAGACACACCCCAAAGTGGGTGTGGTTGTGGGGGCGTGGTTTAACACAAGATATCAAGTTGCTGTCATACAGTGGCTACCAATAATATTAATGCCCCCCCTATTTGAGCTGCCCAGAATTATTAATGCCCCGTTAGTACCCACCGCATTAATATAGTGCCCCCAGTAATAGTAATACCCCCATTTGTGCCTCCCAGTAATAATAATGTCCCATTAGTGCTGCCCAGAATTAATACCTCATTAGTACCCCACCGCATTAATAATGCCCCCATTAGTGCCCCCAGTAATAGTAATACCCCAATTAGTGCCTCCCAGTAATAATAATGCCCCCATTAGTGCCCCCAGTAATAGTAATACCCCAATTAGTGCCTCCCAGTAATAATAATGCCTCCATTAGTGCCCCAATAATATTAATGCTCTCATTAGCGCATCCTAGAATTAATGCCGCCCCATTAGTGCCCCCGTAATATTAATACCCCCAGTAATAGTATTGCCCCCATTAGTGCCTCCCAGTACTAGTAATGCCCCTATTAGAGCCCCCCCAGTAATAGTAATGCCCCCATTAGTGCAACCCAGAATTAATGCCCCCATTAGTGCAACCCAGTAAAAATAATGGCCCCAGAGTTAATAATGCCTCCATTAGTGCTCCCAGTAAGAATGCCCTCATTAGCTCCCCCTTATAAAAATAATGCCACCATTAGTGCCCCAGTAAGAATAATGCCTCCATTAGTGCCCCCAATAATATTAATGCCCCCCCATTAGTGCTGCCTAGAATTAATAATGCCCCATTAGTATCCCACCGCATTAATAATGCCCCCATTAGTGCGACCCAGAATTAATGCCTCCATTAGTGCCCCCCAGTAAAATTAATGGCCCATTAGTGCGCCCCAGAGTTAATAATGCCCCCATTAGTGCTCCCAGTAAGAATGCCCTCATTAGCGCCTCCCTGTAAGAATAATGCCCCCATTAGTGCCCCCAGTAAGAATAATGCCCCCATTAGTGCCCCCAGTAATAGTTATGCCCCAATAATGCCCCCAGTAAGAAGAATGCCTAGTCCTGCTTCCCACCAAGGGAGAGATTGCAGGAAGCTGTAGAGAGTTGCAAGGAGACCAAACAAGGAGTGAGTGGGGCAGCATTTTATGTTGGCTGATACTGTTTGTGATGTTGCAGATGTTGTGATGTTTTCCTCGAGTTTATTCAGAGGATGTGGATTGTTAGCAAACTGAATATTCATGAGCTGGGCGGTGCTTCTAAGCGGCAGTTGGGGGAGGCTGGCTGGGCGCAAGAGAGGTGAAACGCCGCCCCTTAGGCAGATTGAAGACCGTTGGAGCAGGTTATAAAACTTAAAGTTTACTGTATGTATAATGTGGACAGGGGGGATACTTATATGATTGTAATACCCATTATAAGACCTGTAGTGCCATATATACCTCAATATGCTTATTGGCCCTGCCAGTGTCCCTTTAAAGATGTCCAGATAAATTGCGGTATTCACAGTTGATTTTAAGAAAACTGGCCCACTATTCGCGCTCTCGACACTGCGCACCAAATGCCAATTTTATGGTCGTGAAGTGGTGTTTTGTGAATCAAATGGGTATTTTTTGCAGACCAGTACCTCGTATTCTGAGATTTTACATGACCTGATAAATAAAATCAAGCTTCGTCCATCATATAGTACAGCAACGGGTCCAGATCTCTGTCAGCAATCATAGTCCACAACCAAGTCCAGTAATTTACACATTTAGATTTGTCGGACTCCTTCAGTTCTGGCACACACGTTATTCGGTACGGTTTCAGGTTCAGAGATTTGAGCACTCGCTGTCGTTTGTGATACACCAACTTGCTGAGACAGATTTCAAGTAGATTTTTGGAGGCTACTTGCAATCATGCACAACTTCAGCTGTCCTGATCAATGGAGGCCTTGGTTTCTTCATGTTTGCAACAGATCCAGTTTGATACCAATTCCGAACCAGACTCTGAATACAACGTTTGGCTGGTGGCTTTGTTCCCGGGTACTTGTCGGCAAAGGTCTTCTGCGTTTCCCTTATCGATGTGCTTCTCACATTGCCTTCTACAATCACTATTCGCTGTTCCACGGAGAACACCATCTTTCTGACACAATAAACCAAATAATGAATCAGTCTTAGCTGCCCATAGCGACCAATCAGAGCTCAGCTTTCGGTTCCTATAGGTCTCTGAAAAATTAAAGCTGATCTCTGATTGGTTTCTGTGGACAACTAACACAGATTTGCTATTAAGCAGTTTGATTTGGAGAGGTGGGCTACTTTTTCGTGGGCCACCCTGTAGTTGCCAGAATCATGTGAACCCTAGAAATGACCAAATATTGAAATCTACACTCGCTGAGTTATTCATTGGGGAGTTTTATCAATATCACTAACAGTTGTTTTGCTGGAATTAATTAATACTAAGTATGTGAAAAATAGAATTTTTTTCACACGTGTCATTTTAAAGTTTATTTTGTACAGAACACATGGAAATGAAGAAGCACACTCTAAAATGTATCACCCAATTTCTCGTGTCTTCTGAAATATCCTCATTATGGTTCTAATCTTATGTCAGGGCCCAAACTTAAAGGAGCACCTAGTGGCTTTCAGAACACAAATGGAACATCTTTTAGACGCCATTGCGTACTTGTGGAGGCATTGTGCTGCCAAAGTGATAGAAAATCCCCAGAAATGAACCCATTGTAAAATCTAGATAACTTAAAGCATGCATGTAGTGGTGTAACGAGCATTCTGAGTGCAAACGTTTTATAGGACAAAATAATGGGTATACATGGTTTTCTTCAAATTTTTTAATACATTTTCACAAAAAATGAAAGAAAAAAATACAGTATTTCAAAATTGGTCTTAGTGGTGCATACGGATGAGAAGTGAAGCTGTGTACTTATAATGGAGGTAGTTGTCCCGCATTTATGTCATTCTGATGCTATTGTAAACAGCATTCTGGTCTGACATATAATAGATTATGGCAGAAAAAACGGTACTTTAGTGAAAAAGCAACATAACTAAAAAAAAAATGGGGGAAAATGTGTTCAACTATGTGGCAAATTCGAGTTTGTTTACAAGATGAAAGAACAACCATAGGGTTATGATGACAAGCTATTTTTCAAAGTGACTGGTCGTACAATGTCTCTTTAGTCCCATCAATCCCTATGTGATAGATGAACGTGCCAAGCAACAGGGTGCGCCATAATCGTTTCCTGCCCAGCAAGGTGGAAGCTGCTATGTACAAAAAGTTGTCCAGCAAGAAAAAAAACCATCACGTCTTTCAAAAGATTAATATTCATTTCGGTGGCATATTACAGAGCTGTCAACGCATTTCAATCAACAGATCTTACTCATGATATACAGAGTACAGAAGCTACAGCACAAACAACCAGTTACCTACAGAATATATACAAGGGAAGTGTCCAGAACCATCTGTAGGAACAGTAAGGGATCACTAATCTGTCAGTATTTCTAGACATATTATTGGGTGTAAGAGGTCCGGCAAAAACATGTCCTTAATAAAGCCCCTAGTGTTGGTAAGGAACAACTCAATTATTAGAAACCCTCTAAATAAAAAAATGCATCATGCCCATATCACGATACAGTAATGTGAATGGAGCAGCTTTATGTGGCAGGACATAGTCATAAAAACATAAAATTATGACAAATTAGGACCTTCAAGAATTAATCCACTAATAAATTCATATATATATAATGTAGGGATTTAGTAATTAATCCGTCAGGAGGGTAATCAATGGCCTCAGTTTATCTTGGTAATCATAACCTTTCTTTTTTTTTTTTTTGGTGGAACCTGAAAATTGTCACTAAAATACATGAACCAGGGGCATAGCTATAGTGGAAGCAGGGGAAGTGGCTGACAGGGGTCCAGAACTCAGAAGGGGCCTACCCAAAAAGAGGACTAAAAGATTTTATTGTCAAGGCCCTCACAACAGTATACAATGATATTATATACAGTGACAGTATATACAGTAAGATGACATACAGTATATATGTGTAGGGAACAGATGGAGCCGATGCCTGACCTGGTCTAGGAGAGCGATATTAACTAGCTGCAGGAATGGGGGTTGTATGGGAGGAGAGGGTTGCGAAGAAGTTGCTGGGCCCGTTAAAAAATTTGGTGTGGGGCCCAGTCATTTCTAGTTATGCGACTGACATGAACCACATGCTGAAATACAGGGTGACATAGGCAGCACTGGTTGCCTACCAAGAGCAGGATGATATTTTTTGTGACCAAGAACATTTGTGGGCTTATGCACAGTAATCTACTTAATAAAAATTAGTTAGTGAGTGATCAAGTTCTATAATTAATTGCACAAGAAATATATTGAAAAGCCAATAGGGAGGAGTAATATTACTGTCTGAAAAAAATATGTTCCACAGCCCGTCCAAAAATAATCCATTTCCTCCTGGAAACCCACAAACTGAATAGAAAATAAAAATACATTGACTGCCAGAAAAGACCCTGTACCCACTCTTTTTGATATTAAATAAAATGAATAACTGGAGACCATATGGTACATTTCAAAACAAGGGTTTGTAGCTGGCCAGCTAAGACCTGTCCTTGGTTCCTAACATAGCTTATATGTTTATACAGCTAGACCTGCCAATAACCTTAATACAGTTCCTATGTTTGTGTGACAAACAGAGTTATTTACAGTGACTTCATGTTTGGATGTCATGTAATAGTTATATTTTGTGTCCACAGAAGCAGAAAAAGATAATGTGCCTTTAAGATTCATTATATAATGTAAGGTAAGCTCGATAACACAGCAGACACAACAGAAAACATAAAGTTAAACTGTTGTTGCTAAGCAGGAGTCTTAACCAATCCTAGCTAGTCTCACACAGCCCATGAGTTTTGACCAATTACAGCCAGCCTCACACACAGCTTATGTGGGAAATTCTGCTGGAATAATTATTCACCAGAGAAAGAAGCTGAACAGACACACACTCCACGCAGAGCTGTGTTTTATGGAAGCAGAGAGGCCAAAATAGGTATTTAAAATGGTTATATAATGTTCTTATTGTTAATATAGTGATTAGAACTGTATACTGAACCAGTTATATGTGTGTTTACTTACAGTTCCACCATATAAATGAACTACTGAGCCATACAATCATACACTCCAAGCAAATTGCATACAAATGCAAACTGCTCATACCAGATCATAAGCAATTGTATAGAGCAAACTGCAAACCAAATAGAGCAAGTGAACTATTGGTTAACCCCAGATATACCTCTCAGAGAGATCATAAAGTGCTTAAATAACTTAAAGTGAGAGTACAGATACTGAAGAGAGAAATATATCCACCATGTTATGTTGAATGACAAGATTGAACAGTTGAACCACCATCTTATGCATACCACCATTTTTTCGGAATCATTATGCAACACGTGTTTTGTACATGGACTTTCTGCTGCGGAGGTGGCAGTGTTATATAAAGAAAAGTTGAAGTTAATAAAGAAGTTATTTCAAGCAATTTTAAACCTACTATTTCCATAGAACGGCGCTAGAGAAATTACAGAGTAATAGACAGTCTGGTTAGACTAAAAAGTCAGAGATATCAAAATTCTACTAACACCACAGCGCAAAAGGCACTTCATAGTGCTGTGCCTGCCACATGGTTGTGATGGGCAACTGGGGGAAGAAAAGAGGTGGACTTAAACAGTAGATGCTCAAGGAAGGGGTGCATTCCTTGGGCCTTTTTAAGTAAAACAAAATAGATTACTAGCTTTTTGTACCAGGCCCTGTTTTTTTTTTTTTTTTTGCTTTACTGGGTAGGGTTCAAGTGCCTGGTCTGAGAGATCTACAGCACCCATAAATTTGTTGTAGCCTGCTACACAGACCGGTGCCACTGTGGTGTCTGCGTGGGTGGTGGTCAGCAGGTAAACAGATTTCCTGTTCTTCCACTTCACTGGAAGTAGCTGGTCACTTGAAAGTGCGAGGAATGTTCCTCTCTCCAAATGCTTGGACACCAGTGGTTGTGAGAATCCCACTCTGATTTTGCATACCAACCCACAAGACCCTGTGTTTGCAGCATGGAAGGTTTTAAAAAGCAGTACAGTAGTACAGGAGTAGCCACACTGGCAAGCAGTTGCTCAAGTACATCAAGCAGCAAACATCCGGCATGCTGTCATCTCGCCAACTCCAACTGGGCAAGGTGGTCAGCGACAATGTGGCTGCCCTGAACCTGGCCAAAATAACATATGCTCCCTGCTTGGCGCACGTCATCAACCTAGTGGTGCAATGCTTTCTAAATAAGTACACTAGCTTGTGCAAGGTGCTTGCAAAGTCCTGGAGACTGTCCATGCAATTCAGGCAATGTAATGCTCTGCTGAACCTACCGCTACACTGCCTAATCTACGTCTACGACATGCCAATTCTATGAAACTTGACATTGCTCATGCTCAAGCATCTGTATGAGCAGTGGAAAGTCGTGAACTATTTTGTCATGCACCAGACCACTTCAGCAGCGGATGGAGCTTGTGTTGCTTTGAGGTCAGGCAGTGGCAGCTCATCTGAGATACCTGTCGGGTGCTGAAGCCCTTCGAAGAGGCCTCAAAGTTTGTCAGCAGGGATAACTGGCACGAACAACATCATCCCTCTCATATTTATCTTAGAACAGACGCTGACGCTTGTGCAGCAGAGGATCATGGCGGAAGAAGAGGAACTGACGCCTCCTGCTGCCTGCCCTATTGCTGTTGGGGAATGGGGACTGTGGGGATTCGATCTGATAGTTAGGACTAGTGGATTCAGTATAGAGGCAAAGTACACAGTTCTTGAATAAAACAGCAGTGTTTATTCACACATTGGTGTATAACAAAATGCAGATAAGGTGTAGCACAAAACGTAGGTGGCTTGGTGTTTGTTCACACAAGGAAAGTCGATAAACAATAAAAGTCACCTCTTCTCCAGGATGTTAATTCACACCCTGTTAGCAGTTCCGCCTCATCAAGTCCATAGGCGGCCTGTTCGCCTTTAGAGGGGCCTGAGTCCTCCAGCCGGGTTCAAACCTCAGATTCCAACACAGCCCTCAGATAACAGCAACAGACCTCCTGAGCTCCACTATCAGACAGAGGTAATCCTCCCCACCTGGCAGTGCTGGCTGGTTTTTATGCCTGGCAAAACCTGGCCTGGAATATGGGGAGTAGTCACCCACCCAGCACTTTGACTACTCCCAGTAAGAGCTGTCCTGGATCAGCTATTACAGCCATACTGCAGCCATACTAATTATTAATGTGTCAAACAGCAACTGCTGCTGACACATAAAAAACAGCTCTTACTTCACCGAGGCCAGGAACCTCTGTGACACGTACCTATCATCCACGATGATTCCTTGTACCTTCTTACATGCCTCCCCCCTTTATTCAACCCTGAAGGGGGGTTAACACATTTCATACAGTATACTCGGGACAGGGCATCCGCGTTTCCCTGCAACCGGCCTGCCCGGTGTTCTACTGAGAACTTAAAGTTTTGTAAGGACAGGAACCACCTGGTGACTTGGGCATTTCTCTCTTTGGCCTGGCTCATCCACTTGAGAGGAGAGTGGTCCGTCACCAGGCGGAATGTTCTCTCCAACAAATAATAGTGGAGAGACTCGAGTGCCCACTTGATAGCCAGGCACTCTCTCTCCACTATACTGTACCTGGTCTTGTCTGGGGTGAGCTTGCGTCAATGGGATGCTCCTCTCCATTGATTTCCTGAGACAGTATTGCACTGAGGCCTACTTCGGACCCACACAGGGGACCCACACAGGGCTGATTTCAAAGCGGAGAAAGCCTCTTCCGCCCGGTCATTCCAGTGAACCATCACTGACTTGTGTCCCTTAAATAACCCTGTCAATGGCGCGGCTACAGTAGCAAAGTGGGGAATAATTCTGATGTAATAGCCTATCATTCCTAGGAATGACTTTACTTGTTTAGTGGTGACAGGTCGGGACCAATTTCTTATCGCCTCTATTTTGTTTACTTGGGGTTTCACTCCGCACCCAATGACATACCTCAGGTATTTTGTCTCCTCTAACCCTATCACGCATTTTTTGGGGTTAGCAGTTAGTCCAGCTTTTCGAAGAGAGTCTACCACAGCCTGCACTTTGGGCAGGTGACTTTCCCAGTCGGTACTGTGGATGACAATATCGTCCAGGTAAGCCGAAGCATATCGACGATGTGGTCGCAGCACAATGTCCATTAGCCTTTGGAAAGTGGTGGGAGCGCCATGCAGACCAAAGGGTAACACTGGTATAGCTCCTTTGGTGTAATGAAGGCCGTTTTATCTTTGGCAGCCTCCTTTAAGGAAACCTGCCAGTACCCTTTGGCTTTTCCTAACCTCTCAATCAGCTCATCTAACCGGAGCATGGGAAACGCATCAAACTTAGAGATTTCTGTTAGTTTCAGGGAATCGTTACAAAATCATAACGACCCTACTGGCTTTGGTATTAAGACTATCGGACTGGCCCACTCACTTTTGGACTCCTCAATGATGTCTAGTTGCAGCATTAGCTGCACTTCCTCTGAGATGGCTTGTTGCCGAGCCTCAAGGTACCCGGCATGGTTTCAACCAGATTTTGGCCTGAGGCTCAGTGACAATGTCATGCTGGATTATGGAACTGCGTCCAGGTCTGAGAACACGTCCGTGTTCCTGCTGACGAACTCCCTGGCCTCCTGAGTCTATTTAGAGAAGAGGCTGTCAGCAATCTTCACTGTGGCCACCGCTTCCCTTACATCAGACTGAGGGTCCGGAACCTCTCCTCCTAGAAAACTCGGCCGTGGGCTATCGTCAGTACTGGTCTCCCTATCTTTCCAAGGTTTGAGAAAATTTACATGGTACACCTGCTATGGCTTCCGCCGCCTACGCTGGTGTACCTTGTAGTTTACTTCTCCAACCTTTTCGAGTACCTCCTAGGGTCCCTGCCACCTAGCCAGTAACCTACTGTCCACTTTCGGTACCAGAACCAAAACCCGATCTATTGGGTTAAAGATCCGGACCCGAGCCTGCCGGTTATACACCCGACTTTGAGCTCGCTGAGCTGCCTCCATATGTTCTTTTACCAGCGGCAACACGGTTTACATACGTTCCTGCATCTGGGTAACATATTCAATAATGCTTTTATATGGTGTGGGTTGTTGCTCACACGCCTCTTTGGCTATATCCAATAGACCACGTGGATTTCTACCATATAGACGTTCCAAGGGCGAGAACCCAGTAGAGGCCTGGGGCACGTCTCGCACTGCAAACATAAGATAGGGCAGAAGAAGGTCCCAGTCCTTCCCATCCTTAGACACTACTCGTTTTAACATGGTTTTTAACATTTTATTAAACCTTTCTACTAGGCCATCAGTTTGCAGGTGATAGACGGACATCCGTATCTGCTTGATGTTCAGCAACTTACAGAGTTACCGCATGACCTTGGACATAAAAGGGGTCCCCTGGTCAGTCAGAACCTCTTTAGGTTGCCCCACTCTGGAGAACATCTCCATTAACTAATTTTCTATGAGTTTGGCCGATGTATGTCGCAGTGGCACTGACTCCTGGTACCGAGTGGCATAGTCTAGGACTACCAAGATATGTTGGTGCCCTCTAGCGGACTTTGGTACTGGGCCTACGAGATCCATAGTGATTCTATGAAATGGAGTATCAATAATCGGGAGAGGCACTAAGGGACTGCGGAACAGGTGCTGGGGACTAGTTGTTTGGCAGGTCGGGCAAGACTTGCAAAAGTCATCCACCTCTCTAAACACATTGGGCCAGTCAAACCGTTGTAGTATCCGGTCCTGTGTCTTCTGCAGTCCCAGACGATCCCTGAGAACATGTTGGTGGGCTAACTCTAACTCAAGTTTTCAATAAGCCTGGGGCACTACCAACTGTTCAGTGGGTTCACCCTGCAGCTGGTTTACCCGATATAGCATATTCTGGTTCATCACAAAAAAATGAAACTTCAACTCTGCCCCAGGTTGTTGGGGTACCCCATCAACTACTACCACATTCTCCCAAGCCCAGGATAGGGTTGGGTCTCGGCTTTGGGCTGTACCGAATCTCTCCATGGAGACGTTGAGGTCTGCCAACTCAGGTACCGGTGGCAATTCCCCCACGTCTCCCACCATTACCCTATGCAGGGTTGTCTCCCTCTCTTCCACTGAGATGGCGGTTACCCCTACTGCTGGCCCTTCGGCCTTAGATTCCATCTGTTCTGGTTGTCCTCCTGAACAAGGCCAATCTCCTGAGCTCACCCCTGACTCAGGGGCACCAGTCACTCCCACAACTGGCCATAGGGCCGGGAAACCCGAAAAGTCTCTCCCTATTATGAGTTTGTAGTACAAGTTTGCAGCGACTGCCACTTCGTGGGTACACCTGCCGGCTGCCGTGGTTAGAGTCACCAGTGCTGTGGGGTAGTCTTTCAAGTCTTCGTGAATGCACATCACCCCAACTTTCCGGGCAGTATGCTCAGCGGACCGCACTAAGGTAGTCCTTACTAGGGTCGCCAAGCTCCCTGAATCCAGCAGCGCCTCAACTTGAGTGTCTCCCACTTCCACTTGGCACAAGTGGTCTAGAGCCTCCGTGGTACCTGTGTCACACAGTTTCATAGCATACAGTGACTGACGGTAACCACAATTAGTGTCCATGGGCTCAACCTGATGGGACACTCAGCCCTTATATGGCCAGGTTCCTGACACCGTCAGCAAATTACCTGGGTATGGCCCATAGTGGGAACCTCCCAGGTGGGTTTTACCGGCTCATACCGTTGGGCTTGGGGTGGGGAGTTATGGGGTTTACCTGCCCCCCTCCCGAAAGAATGCCCCTTAAGATTCTTAGTGGCCTGATAGCGTTTCACCAGGTCCACCATTTCCAGGACATTTCCAGGAGACAAATGGCTGATCCAGAGCTGGAGAGGGGATGGCAGCGCCCTCCAGAATATGTTAGCCAATAGTCTATCCAGCATAGCCGTGGGGCACAGCACATCAGGCTGTAGCCACTTTTTCAAAAGGTGGAGTAAGTCATAATACTGGGGTCTCGCGGGCTCAGCCGGTTTAAACCCCCACTGATGTACCCGCCGGGCTCGGAACAGCACATTAACCCCTAGTCTTGCCAAAATCTCACCCTTTACCTTCGGGTAGTCAGCCGCATGATTGTCCAGCAAGTCGAAATATATGCGCTGGGACTCTGATGCCAGGAAAGGAGCGATGACCTCAGCCATCGATGACCTCAGCCCAGTGGTCTTGGGGCAGCTTTTCCCTGGTGGGCACTTTCTCATAGATCGCCAGGTCGGTTTCGATGTTGTCTGCGGGTGTCATCTTAGGGATCGCTACACGGATTTCTATCCGGGCATTATGGACGCTTGGGGTTGCTCCTCTGTCTGAAAAGCCATCACGTGTTGTAGCAGCAACTGGTTTGTCTCTTGCTGCTGCTTATTAGCCTCCCGTTGATGCAGGTTGGTCTCTCGCTGCTGTAGATTAGCTTCCACGAGGGCCTTCACAACAGCCTCTATTTTGTCGTGGGGTACGGGTTGTAATACCGCTGGTTTGATGTACGACATTCAACCGTGCCCAAAAATGCAAACCAAAAAATATATATAGGCGTTCACGCCAGCCTCACTGCGCTTGCATGCATCCTCCACCAAATGTGAGGATTCTCTCTGATAGTTAGGACTAGCGGATGTTTATTCACACATTGGTGTATAACAAAATGCAGATAAGGTGTATCACAAAACACAGGTGGCTTGATGTTTGTTCACACACAAGGAAAGTCCATAAACAATAAAAGTCACCTTTTCTCCTTTTGTTAATTCACACCCTGTTAGCAGTTCAGCCTAATCAAGTCTATAGGCGGCGTGTTTGCCTTTAGAGGGGCCTGAGTCCTCCAGCCCGGCTCAAATCTCAGATCCCAACACAGCCCTAAGATCACAGCGCACAGACCTCCTGAGCTCCACTGTCAGACGGAGGTAATCCTCCTCACCTGTCAGTGCTGGCTGTTTTTTATGCCTGGCAAAACCCGGCCTGGAACATGGGGAGTAGTCACCCACCCAGCACTTTGACTACTCCCAGTAAGAGCCGTTCCAGATCAGCTATTACAGCCAAACTAAGTATCAAGGTGTCAAACAGCAACTGCTCCTGACAAAACACGGATGCCGCCTGTGTGCATTCCTCAATTTGCGGAATGGAATGGGCAGCCCATTATAGAAATGCCTATACATGCTCTAGATTTTTTGTGGGGCTATGGAACAGAATGTCACATGGTGTGCTGTCCGCATTATTTGCGGCTCCATTGAAATGAATTTGTCTGCACCCGTTCCGCAAAATTGCGGAATGGATGCGGACTCATTTGTACGGTCGTGCGAATGAGCCCTCAAAGGCAATGCTGGGGCCTGCATCATGCCACCAATACCTGAGGGTCAGTTTCCATATACTCACTCCAAACGGTTGAAATTTTTGAGGGGGTTGAGGGGATATTAACAGGGTTGAATTTTTTTTTTTTTTGGGGGGGTCAACATGATTGACATGTAATTTTATCAACATGGTTGACATGTAATATTTATTTTTATTTGGGGGGGGGGGGGGAGAAATGCGGGGTTGTCAATTTCATGAGGTGGCATATATGCGTCATTACTGTATTAATACAGAAATTTTCTAACAGTCCAGGCAGGAATGCGAATAGACTTCTCCTTACTGCCAGTGCTCCATCTTGCCACTCTTGCTTTCTGCCTACCTTCTATCATATTCTGCATTATGTCACTAATGCAACTTGCCAACCATCACGTTCCCCAAAGACACTTTTTTTTGTCCACAAATATAGCTCAAATAATGATTTTACTGTGAGCCATGTTTGTTTTTATATTACTTTTTTTATCCCATAACACTGTCTGTGTTTAAACATCATCTGCTCCCAATAATGGACAATTTTTGAACGCTTTGGGATATGAAAAAACATGAGACATGTGCCGACGCTGTGGCTTTTTAAACATGCTATATGATAACACCGTCATGTGCGTTTACCTATAGCTATGTATGTCAGTGTCACTCAGACATAATTTACTATTGCTGTCATTGCGTTCCAGAGCTTGGGGACTGGGAATGTTGGAGGGGGAAAAAAATCATAAAAAATTAATTTAAAAAAGATAACTAGTTTTCCCTAAAAATTATGAATCCTAGGAGGCTAGAGGGGTTATATACCAACTTTCAAGGCAATTGGAACAACTTCAGCTTGACCTGAACTGAGTTGGGTACAAACCAAACGTTTTCAAAAATTCGACGAACCTTGCACGCCCGATTTTACCACATAACTTGCGTGTTTGGAAATAATAAATAATAATAATAATCTTTATTTATATATGGCCAGCATATTCTACAGTGCCTTACAAACAGGGGGTTCAAGTACAGAGTCATTAATAGATAAATAAAATAAATACATTGTCAGAAGAAAAGACCACCTTTATAATTGACTCTGTCAACAGATTTTTTATCAGGGGTGTACTAACTGAAAAAAAATCACGAAAAAGATACAAAACATCCTGCACGATATGATAGTAAATATGCGGATGTGCATGGCTACATTTATAAAATCATTTAAAAATAATGCACTAAAACAACAGATGCAAGCATTATATATGGACTAAGCCCTCACTCTAATAACAAAATCTGAGACTCTCAGCCAATATATTTTGATCAAAACACATCTGTGCTCACCTACCCAGCGCCAAGATGGTCTCAGTTAGGCAGGTCCTACTTTAAACCTACCTAATGGATTTTTTATTAATGTCCATTTACATTAATGTAAAATAAATAAAATAAAAATTATAAATTTAAAAAGTACCATATTTTTTGCCCCATAAGATGCATTTTTTTGCCGCAAGTGGGGGAAAAATGCCCCTGTGTCTTATGGGGTGAATACTAATGAAGCTTAGTATTGGAGGACCGGGAAGCAGTGAAGGCTTTGTACTTACCCCTTCCTGGTCCTCGGCTGTCAGCTGTGAAGGCTGCGCGCAGCGTGACTGCGCTCTGTGATCTCATGCTGTGCGCAGCCTTCACAGCACAGCTGGGAGACAGAACGTGCTGGAGGAGAGGAGCGGTGGCGTCTGAAGCAGGAGAGGTAAGTGGTTGTTTTATTTTTATTTTAACCCATATGAGGCTGATGGGGGCTTAAAACACTGCTGGGGGCTGAAATGAGGCTACTGGGGGCTGAAATGAGGCTACTAGGGGCTGATATGAGGCTACTGGGGGCTAGCATGAGGCTACTAAGGGCTGGTATAAGGCTACTGGCGGGCAGAATGAGGCTACTGGAGGCTAAAATCAGGCTACTGGGGGCTGATGAAAGGCATGTGCCTCTTATCTGAGGTCTAATTGGGGGTCATTCACATTGGTGTCTCAGCTGAGGTCTGATTGGGGGTCTGATCTGACGTCTTATTGGGGTCTTATTAACATTAAGGATCTTATTGGGGCTGTAAGCTCAGATCTGATTAACATTGGGGGTCTGATTGGTGGACTGACCTGAGGTGTAATGAAAAAAAAATATTTTTTTATTGTCCCCTTCTAAAACCTAGGTGTGTCTTATGGTCTGGTGCGTCTAATAGTGCTAAAAATGCAGTATATATTTTCCCATTCCCAAAAGTTCATGCTCTGATTTGTAGACCATAAATAAAGGGGTTGGTGAAGTGAGATATGACTGACACCATGGCTTTCATTTTTACAGGATATGACAGATATGACATCCGTTCTCAGCTATCATAATCTGCTAGGATAAATTTAGTTCTCAATACATGTAGAAAACATAATGGTGTATTTTGGAATATTTTTATTTTTTGAAATTGTTGTCAATCTCTTCAGAATATTTATAAGTTTATTAACAACACACAGAGAACTAACATCTCATTACTGATCTTCACGGCCTTTTCACCCCCTTTCTATTCCCTGAAAAGCTTCAATTTGTATGAGAGGTAACCTTGAACCCCATGGAATTGACTTCTCCAAAGGAAAGGGCCAAAGGCTGTGCTCCTGCCATTTGTCCTGTACATCAACTCAAAGAACAATCTGGAAAAAGTTTGTCTGCTACATGGGAGCTCAGTTTCCCATGAAAATCCGTCTCACTTCCCATATGTCACTTCTCCTGCCCTCTGTTGCCTGGCGAATACATTAGCACCAACATATTACCAACTGTTGTGACAAAGGTTAAATTTTCCCTTTGTGTCTGAGTCCCAAACTGGGCTTGTTTAATCATTGCTGCATCAATTATCGCTTTGTAAAAAAAAAAAAAACTCACAATGAACACTGACAAAGACGACTTGCTGAATGTCTGGGGTGCCAAAGACTTTCCTGTGTCATGTACAGGACATTTGTGAGTGTAGTGGAAGACTATCTATTATTTGCAGCATCTAAATAAATAAAAATAATTCATCCTCAAATAACAAAAGAAGTAAACTGAAGTCATAAGGGGGGATTTATTCATGAGGGTAGTATTTGAAGTCAGTTTTACTTAAGTCTGCATTGGTGTACTTCCATCCAAATGTACCAAATGACACCCCGGATAATGACATACAGATTGCCTGTCCTTAATATTGGCCATCAGTAAGTACCTGAAAACCCCTATATTAGGGATGAGCGAACTCGAACTGTATAGTTCGGGTTCGTACCGAATTTTGGGGTGTCCGTGACACGGACCCGAACCCGGACATTTTCGTAAAAGTCCGGGTTCGGGTTCGGTGTTCGTCGCTTTCTTCGCGCTTTTGTGACGCTTTCTTGGCGCTTTTTGAAAGGCTGCAAAGCAGCCAATCAACAAGCGTCATACTACTTGCCCCAAGAGGCCATCACAGCCATGCCTACTATTGGCATGGCTGTGATTGGCCAGAGCACCATGTGACCCAGCCTCTATTTAAGCTGGAGTCACATAGCGCCGCCCGTCACTCTGCTCTGATTAGCGTAGGGAGAGGTTGCGGCTGCGACAGTAGGGCGAGATTAGGCAGATTAACTCCTCCAAAGGACTTGATTAACTGATCGATCTGCAGCTGTGGATCATTGAGCTGCTGATCCTCAATTGCTCACTGTTTTTAGGCTGCCCAGACCGTTTGTCAGTCACATTTTTCTGGGGTGATCGGCGGCCATTTTGTGTCTTGTGGTGCGCCAGCACAAGCTGCGACCAAGTGCATTTAACCCTCAATGGTGTGGTTGTTTTTTGGCTAAAGCCTACATCAGGGTGAAGCTGTCACACCAAGTGCATTTAACCCTCAGTAGTGTGGTTGGTCAAGCTATCACACCAAGTGCATTTAACCAGCAATAGTCTGTTCATTTTTTGGCCATATACTACATCAGGGGCAAGCTGCGCCCATCACCAAGTGCATTTAACCAGCAATAGTGTGGTTATTTTTTGGCCATATCCCAGTCTAATTCTGTCACTAAATCCATACCGGTCACCCAGCGCCTAAATACTAGGCCTCAAATTTATATCCCGCTAAATCTCTCGTTACCGCTGTCCTGTTGTGGCTGGGAAAGTTATTTAGTGTCCGTCAAAGCACATTTTTTGTTCTGGGTTGAAATACAATTCCCAATTTAGCAATTTAAAAATTTAGTGGTTTCTGCTGTATCAGAGCTATTTGAAATCTATCCCTAAAAGGGTATATAATATTCAAGGTGCACATAGGGTCATTCAGAATAACTTCACACACCCGCTACTGTGCATTTCCAAGTCTAATTCTGTCACTAAACCCATACCTGTCACCCAGCGCCTAAATACTAGGCCTCAAATTTATATCCAGCTAAATCTGTCCTTAGTGCTGTAGCTGGGCGAGTTATTTAGTGTCCGTTCAAGCACATTTCTTGTTCTGGGTTGAAATACAATTCCCAATTTAGCAATTTCATAATTTAGTGGTTTCTGCTATATCAGAGCTATTTGAAATCTATCCCTAAAAGGGTATATAATATTCAAGGTGCACATTGGGTCATTCAGAATAACTTCACACACACCCGCTACTGTGTATTTCCAAGTCTAATTCTGTCACTAAACCCATACCTGTCACCCAGCGCCTAAATACTAGGCCTCAAATTTATATCCTGCTAAATCTCTCGTTAGTGCTGTAGCTGGGCGAGTTATTTAGTGTCCGTTCAAGCACATTTCTTGTTCTGGGTTGAAATACAATTCCCAATTTAGCAATTTCATAATTTAGTGGTTTCTGCTATATCAGAGCTATTTGAAATCTATCCCTAAAAGGGTATATAATATTCAAGGTGCACATTGGGTCATTCAGAATAACTTCACACACACCCGCTACTGTGTATTTCCAAGTCTAATTCTGTCACTAAACCCATACCTGTCACCCAGCGCCTAAATACTAGGCCTTAAATTTATATCCTGCTAAATCTCTCGTTAGTGCTGTAGCTGGGCGAGTTATTTAGTGTCCGTTCAAGCACATTTCTTGTTCTGGGTTGAAATACAATTCCCAATTTAGCAATTTCATAATTTAGTGGTTTCTGCTATATCAGAGCTATTTGAAATCTATCCCTAAAAGGGTATATAATATTCAAGGTGCACATTGGGTCATTCAGAATAACTTCACACACACCCGCTACTGTGTATTTCCAAGTCTAATTCTGTCACTAAACCCATACCTGTCACCCAGCGCCTAAATACTAGGCCTCAAATTTATATCCTGCTAAATCTCTCGTTAGTGCTGTAGCTGGGCGAGTTATTTAGTGTCCGTTCAAGCACATTTCTTGTTCTGGGTTGAAATACAATTCCCAATTTAGCAATTTCATAATTTAGTGGTTTCTGCTATATCAGAGCTATTTGAAATCTATCCCTAAAAGGGTATATAATATTCAAGGTGCACATTGGGTCATTCAGAATAACTTCACACACACCCGCTACTGTGTATTTCCAAGTCTAATTCTGTCACTAAACCCATACCTGTCACCCAGCGCCTAAATACTAGGCCTCAAATTTATATCCTGCTAAATCTCTCGTTAGTGCTGTAGCTGGGCGAGTTATTTAGTGTCCGTTCAAGCACATTTCTTGTTCTGGGTTGAAATACAATTCCCAATTTAGCAATTTCATAATTTAGTGGTTTCTGCTATATCAGAGCTATTTGAAATCTATCCCTAAAAGGGTATATAATATTCAAGGTGCACATTGGGTCATTCAGAATAACTTCACACACACCCGCTACTGTGTATTTCCAAGTCTAATTCTGTCACTAAACCCATACCTGTCACCCAGCGCCTAAATACTAGGCCTCAAATTTATATCCTGCTAAATCTCTCGTTAGTGCTGTAGCTGGGCGAGTTATTTAGTGTCCGTTCAAGCACATTTCTTGTTCTGGGTTGAAATACAATTCCCAATTTAGCAATTTCATAATTTAGTGGTTTCTGCTATATCAGAGCTATTTGAAATCTATCCCTAAAAGGGTATATAATATTCAAGGTGCACATTGGGTCATTCAGAATAACTTCACACACACCCGCTACTGTGTATTTCCAAGTCTAATTCTGTCACTAAACCCATACCTGTCACCCAGCGCCTAAATACTAGGCCTCAAATTTATATCCTGCTAAATCTCTCGTTAGTGCTGTAGCTGGGCGAGTTATTTAGTGTCCGTTCAAGCACATTTCTTGTTCTGGGTTGAAATACAATTCCCAATTTAGCAATTTCATAATTTAGTGGTTTCTGCTATATCAGAGCTATTTGAAATCTATCCCTAAAAGGGTATATAATATTCAAGGTGCACATTGGGTCATTCAGAATAACTTCACACACACCCGCTACTGTGTATTTCCAAGTCTAATTCTGTCACTAAACCCATACCTGTCACCCAGCGCCTAAATACTAGGCCTCAAATTTATATCCTGCTAAATCTCTCGTTAGTGCTGTAGCTGGGCGAGTTATTTAGTGTCCGTTCAAGCACATTTCTTGTTCTGGGTTGAAATACAATTCCCAATTTAGCAATTTCATAATTTAGTGGTTTCTGCTATATCAGAGCTATTTGAAATCTATCCCTAAAAGGGTATATAATATTCAAGGTGCACATTGGGTCATTCAGAATAACTTCACACACACCCGCTACTGTGTATTTCCAAGTCTAATTCTGTCACTAAACCCATACCTGTCACCCAGCGCCTAAATACTAGGCCTCAAATTTATATCCTGCTAAATCTCTCGTTAGTGCTGTAGCTGGGCGAGTTATTTAGTGTCCGTTCAAGCACATTTCTTGTTCTGGGTTGAAATACAATTCCCAATTTAGCAATTTCATAATTTAGTGGTTTCTGCTATATCAGAGCTATTTGAAATCTATCCCTAAAAGGGTATATAATATTCAAGGTGCACATTGGGTCATTCAGAATAACTTCACACACACCCGCTACTGTGTATTTCCAAGTCTAATTCTGTCACTAAACCCATACCTGTCACCCAGCGCCTAAATACTAGGCCTCAAATTTATATCCTGCTAAATCTCTCGTTAGTGCTGTAGCTGGGCGAGTTATTTAGTGTCCGTTCAAGCACATTTCTTGTTCTGGGTTGAAATACAATTCCCAATTTAGCAATTTCATAATTTAGTGGTTTCTGCTATATCAGAGCTATTTGAAATCTATCCCTAAAAGGGTATATAATATTCAAGGTGCACATTGGGTCATTCAGAATAACTTCACACACACCCGCTACTGTGTATTTCCAAGTCTAATTCTGTCACTAAACCCATACCTGTCACCCAGCGCCTAAATACTAGGCCTCAAATTTATATCCTGCTAAATCTCTCGTTAGTGCTGTAGCTGGGCGAGTTATTTAGTGTCCGTTCAAGCACATTTCTTGTTCTGGGTTGAAATACAATTCCCAATTTAGCAATTTCATAATTTAGTGGTTTCTGCTATATCAGAGCTATTTGAAATCTATCCCTAAAAGGGTATATAATATTCAAGGTGCACATTGGGTCATTCAGAATAACTTCACACACACACGCTTCTGTGCATTTCCAAGTCTAATTCTGTCACTAAATCCATACCGGTCACCCAGCGCCTAAATACTAGGCCTCAAATTTATATCCCGCTGAATTTGAATACAATACATTGGGCCAAATAATATATTTGTTGTTGTGGTGAACCATAACAATGAGAAAAACATCTAGTAAGGGACGCGGACGTGGACATGGTCGTGGTGGTGTTAGTGGACCCTCTGGTGCTGGGAGAGGACGTGGCCGTTCTGCCACATCCACACGTCCTAGTGTACCAACTACCTCAGGTCCCAGTAGCCGCCAGAATTTACAGCGATATATGGTGGGGCCCAATGCCGTTCTAAGGATGGTAAGGCCTGAGCAGGTACAGGCATTAGTCAATTGGGTGGCCGACAGTGGATCCAGCACGTTCACATTATCTCCCACCCAGTCTTCTGCAGAAAGCGCACAGATGGCGCCTGAAAACCAACCCCATCAGTCTGTCACATCACCCCCATGCATACCAGGGAAACTGTCTCAGCCTCAAGTTATGCAGCAGTCTCTTATGCTGTTTGAAGACTCCGCTGGCAGGGTTTCCCAAGGGCATCCACCTAGCCCTTCCCCAGCGGTGAAAGACATAGAATGCACTGACGCACAACCACTTATGTTTCCTGATGATGAGGACATGGGAATACCACCTCAGCATGTCTCTGATGATGACGAAACACAGGTGCCAACTGCTGCGTCTTTCTGCAGTGTGCAGACTGAACAGGAGGTCAGGGATCAAGACTGGGTGGAAGACGATGCAGGGGACGATGAGGTCCTAGACCCCACATGGAATGAAGGTCGTGCCACTGACTTTCACAGTTCGGAGGAAGAGGCAGTGGTGAGACCGAGCCAACAGCGTAGCAAAAGAGGGAGCAGTGGGCAAAAGCAGAACACCCGCCGCCAAGAGACTCCGCCTGCTACTGACCGCAGCCATCTGGGACCGAGCACCCCAAAGGCAGCTTCAAGGAGTTCCCTGGCATGGCACTTCTTCAAACAATGTGCTGACGACAAGACCCGAGTGGTTTGCACGCTGTGCCATCAGAGCCTGAAGCGAGGCATTAACGTTCTGAACCTGAGCACAACCTGCATGACCAGGCACCTGCATGCAAAGCATGAACTGCAGTGGAGTAAACACCTTAAAACCAAGGAAGTCACTCAGGCTCCCCCTGCTACCTCTTCTGCTGCTGCCGCCTCGGCCTATTCTGCTGCTGCCGCCTCGGCCTCTTCCTCCGCCTCTGGAGGAACGTTGGCACCTGCCGCCCAGCAAACAGGGGATGTACCACCAACACCACCACCACCACCTCCGTCACCAAGCGTCTCAACCATGTCACACGCCAGCGTTCAGCTCTCCATCTCACAAACATTTGATAGAAAGCGTAAATTCCCACCTAGCCACCCTCGATCCCTGGCCCTGAATGCCAGCATTTCTAAACTACTGGCCTATGAAATGCTGTCATTTAGGCTGGTGGACACAGACAGCTTCAAACAGCTCATGTCGCTTGCTGTCCCACAGTATGTTGTTCCCAGCCGGCACTACTTCTCCAAGAGAGCCGTGCCTTCCCTGCACAACCAAGTATCCGATAAAATCAAGTGTGCACTGCGCAACGCCATCTGTAGCAAGGTCCACCTAACCACAGATACGTGGACCAGTAAGCACGGCCAGGGACGCTATATCTCCCTAACTGCACACTGGGTAAATGTAGTGGCAGCTGGGCCCCAGGCGGAGAGCTGTTTGGCGCACGTCCTTCCGCCGCCAAGGATCGCAGGGCAACATTCTTTGCCTCCTGTTGCCACCTCCTCCTTCTCGGCTTCCTCCTCCTCTTCTTCCACCTGCTCATCCAGTCAGCCACACACCTTCACCACCAACTTCAGCACAGCCCGGGGTAAACGTCAGCAGGCCATTCTGAAACTCATATGTTTGGGGGACAGGCCCCACACCGCACAGGAGTTGTGGCGGGGTATTGAACAACAGACCGACGAGTGGTTGCTGCCGGTGAGCCTCAAGCCCGGCCTGGTGGTGTGTGATAATGGGCGAAATCTCGTTGCAGCTCTGGGACTAGCCAATTTGACGCACATCCCTTGCTTGGCGCATGTGCTGAATTTGGTGGTGCAGAAGTTCATTCACAACTACCCCGACATGTCAGAGCTGCTGCATAAAGTGCGGGCCATCTGTTCGCGCTTCCGGCGTTCACATCCTGCTGCTGCTCGCCTGTCTGCGCTACAGCGTAACTTCGGCCTTCCCGCTCACCGCCTCATATGCGACGTGCCCACCAGGTGGAACTCCACCTTGCACATGCTGGACAGACTGTGCGAGCAGCAGCAGGCCATAGTGGAGTTTCAGCTGCAGCACGCACGGGTCAGTCGCACTACAGAACAGCACCACTTCACCACCAATGACTGGGCCTCCATGCAAGACCTGTGTGCCCTGTTGCGCTGTTTCGAGTACTCCACCAACATGGCCAGTGGCGATGACACCGTTATCAGCGTTACAATACCACTTCTATGTCTCCTTGAGAAAACACTTAGGGCGATGATGGAAGAGGAGGTGGCCCAGGAGGAGGAGGAGGAGGAGGAGGAAGAGGGGTCATTTTTAGCACTTTCAGGCCAGTCTCTTCGAAGTGACTCAGAGGGAGGTTTTTGGCAACAGCAGAGGCCAGGTACAAATGTGGCCAGCCAGGGCCCACTACTGGAGGACGAGGAGGACGAGGATGAGGAGGAGGTGGAGGAGGATGAGGATGAAGCATGGTCACAGCGGGGTGGCACCCAACGCAGCTCGGGTCCATCACTGGTGCGTGGCTGGGGGGAAAGGCAGGACGATGACGATACGCCTCCCACAGAGGACAGCTTGTCCTTACCCCTGGGCAGCCTGGCACACATGAGCGACTACATGCTGCAGTGCCTGCGCAACGACAGCAGAGTTGCCCACATTTTAACCTGTGCGGACTACTGGGTTGCCACCCTGCTGGATCCACGCTACAAAGACAATGTGCCCACCTTACTTCCTGCACTGGAGCGTGATAGGAAGATGCGCGAGTACAAGCGCACGTTGGTAGACGCGCTACTGAGAGCATTCCCAAATGTCACAGGGGAACAAGTGGAAGCCCAAGGCCAAGGCAGAGGAGGAGCAAGAGGTCGCCAAGGCAGCTGTGTCACGGCCAGCTCCTCTGAGGGCAGGGTTAGCATGGCAGAGATGTGGAAAACTTTTGTCAACACGCCACAGCTAACTGCACCACCACCTGATACGCAACGTGTTAGCAGGAGGCAACATTTCACTAACATGGTGGAACAGTACGTGTGCACACCCCTCCACGTACTGACTGATGGTTCGGCCCCATTCAACTTCTGGGTCTCTAAATTGTCCACGTGGCCAGAGCTAGCCTTTTATGCCTTGGAGGTGCTGGCCTGCCCGGCAGCCAGCGTTTTGTCTGAACGTGTATTCAGCACGGCAGGGGGCGTCATTACAGACAAACGCAGCCGCCTGTCTACAGCCAATGTGGACAAGCTGACGTTCATAAAAATGAACCAGGCATGGATCCCACAGGACCTGTCCGTCCCTTGTCCAGATTAGACATTAACTACCTCCCCATAACCATATATTATTGGACTCCAGGGCACTTCCTCATTCAATCCTATTTTTATTTTCATTTTACCATTATATTGCGAGGCTACCCAAAGTTGAATGAACCTCTCCTCTGCCTGTGTGCTAGGCCTAAATATATGCCAATGGACTGTTGCAGTGGTGGGTGACGTGAAGCCTCATTCTCTGCTATGACATGCAGACTGATTCTCTGCTGACATGAAGCCAGATTCTCTGTTACGGGACCTCTCTCCTCTGCCTGTGTGCTAGGCCTAAATATATGCCAATGGACTGTTGCAGTGGTGGCTGACGTGAAGCCTCATTCTCTGCTATGACATGCAGACTAATTCTCTGCTGACATGAAGCCAGATTGTCTGTTACGGGACCTCTCTCCTCTGCCTGGGTGCTGGGCCTAAATTTATGACAATGGACTGTTGCAGTGGTGGCTGACGTGAAGCCTGATTCTCTGCTATGACATGCAGACTGATTCTCTGCTGACATGAAGCCAGATCCTCTGTTACGGGACCTCTCTCCTCTGCCTGTGTGTGTGCTGGGCCTAAATATATGCCAATGGACTGTTGCAGTGGTGGCTGACGTGAAGCCTCATTCTCTGCTATGACATGCAGACTAATTCTCTGCTGACATGAAGACAGATTCTCTGTTACGGGACCTCCCTCCTCTGCCTGGGTGCTGGGCCTAAATATATGCCAATGGACTGTTGCAGTGGTGGGTGACGTGAAGCCTCATTCTCTGCTATGACATGCAGACTGATTCTCTGCTGACATGAAGCCAGATTCTCTGTTACGGGACCTCTCTCCTCTGCCTGTGTGTGTGCTGGGCCTAAATATATGCCAATGGACTGTTGCAGTGGTGGCTGACGTGAAGCCTCATTCTCTGCTATGACATGCAGACTAATTCTCTGCTGACATGAAGACAGATTCTCTGTTACGGGACCTCCCTCCTCTGCCTGGGTGCTGGGCCTAAATATATGCCAATGGACTGTTGCAGTGGTGGGTGACGTGAAGCCTCATTCTCTGCTATGACATGCAGACTGATTCTCTGCTGACATGAAGCCAGATTGTCTGTTACGGGACCTCCCTCCTCTGCCTGGGTGCTGGGCCTAAATATATGCCAATGGACTGTTGCAGTGGTGGCTGACGTGAAGCCTCATTCTCTGCTATGACATGCAGACTAATTCTCTGCTGACATGAAGACAGATTCTCTGTTACGGGACCTCCCTCCTCTGCCTGGGTGCTGGGCCTAAATATATGCCAATGGACTGTTGCAGTGGTGGCTGACGTGAAGCCTCATTCTCTGCTATGACATGCAGACTAATTCTCTGCTGACATGAAGACAGATTCTCTGTTACGGGACCTCCCTCCTCTGCCTGGGTGCTGGGCCTAAATATATGCCAATGGACTGTTGCAGTGGTGGGTGACGTGAAGCCTCATTCTCTGCTATGACATGCAGACTGATTCTCTGCTGACATGAAGCCAGATTGTCTGTTACGGGACCTCTCTCCTCTGCCTGTGTGCTAGGCCTAAATATATGCCAATGGACTGTTGCAGTGGTGGCTGACGTGAAGCCTCATTCTCTGCTATGACATGCAGACTGATTCTCTGCTGACATGAAGCCAGATCGTCTGTTACGGGACCTCTCTGCTCTGCCTGTGTGCTAGGCCTAAATATATGCCAATGGACTGTTGCAGTGGTGGGTGACGTGAAGCCTCATTCTCTGCTATGACATGCAGACTGATTCTCTGCTGTCATGAAGCCAGATTGTCTGTTACGGGACCTCTCTGCTCTGCCTGTGTGCTAGGCCTAAATATATGCCAATGGACTGTTGCAGTGGTGGGTGACGTGAAGCCTCATTCTCTGCTATGACATGCAGACTGATTCTCTGCTGACATGAAGCCAGATTGTCTGTTACGGGACCTCTCTCCTCTGCCTGTGTGCTAGGCCTAAATATATGCCAATGGACTGTTGCAGTGGTGGCTGACGTGAAGCCTCATTCTCTGCTATGACATGCAGACTAATTCTCTGCTGACATGAAGCCAGATTGTCTGTTACGGGACCTCTCTCCTCTGCCTGGGTGCTGGGCCTAAATTTATGACAATGGACTGTTGCAGTGGTGGCTGACGTGAAGCCTGATTCTCTGCTATGACATGCAGACTGATTCTCTGCTGACATGAAGCCAGATCCTCTGTTACGGGACCTCTCTCCTCTGCCTGTGTGTGTGCTGGGCCTAAATATATGCCAATGGACTGTTGCAGTGGTGGCTGACGTGAAGCCTCATTCTCTGCTATGACATGCAGACTGATTCTCTGCTGACATGAAGCCAGATTCTCTGTTACGGGACCTCTCTCCTCTGCCTGTGTGTGTGCTGGGCCTAAATATATGCCAATGGACTGTTGCAGTGGTGGCTGACGTGAAGCCTCATTCTCTGCTATGACATGCAGACTAATTCTCTGCTGACATGAAGACAGATTCTCTGTTACGGGACCTCCCTCCTCTGCCTGGGTGCTGGGCCTAAATATATGCCAATGGACTGTTGCAGTGGTGGCTGACGTGAAGCCTCATTCTCTGCTATGACATGCAGACTAATTCTCTGCTGACATGAAGACAGATTCTCTGTTACGGGACCTCTCTCCTCTGCCTGGGTGCCGGGGCCTAAATATCTGAGAATGGACTGTTCCAGTGGTGGGTGACGGGAAGCCAGATTCTCTGCTATGGAACCTCTCTCCAATTGATTTTGGTTAATTTTTATTTATTTAATTTTTATTTTAATTCATTTCCCTATCCACATTTGTTTGCAGGGGATTTACCTACATGTTGCTGCCTTTTGCAGCCCTCTAGCTCTTTCCTGGGCTGTTTTACAGCCTTTTTAGTGCCGAAAAGTTCGGGTCCCCATTGACTTCAATGGGGTTCGGGTTCGGGACGAAGTTCGGATCGGGTTCGGATCCCGAACCCGAACATTTCCGGGATGTTCGGCCGAACTTCTCGAACCCGAACATCCAGGTGTTCGCTCAACTCTACCCTATATGTCTATAATTGCTCCAGTTTTTTTTAATTTAACCCCCCTGAAGTGAGTTTGCAACTTTGTTTGCAACTTTGAAAAAGTTTCAGTGATAAATCTGGAGGGAAACGAATTAACATGGCTAACAATGCCCACTTTCCCACCACTTTTTCAAAACTGTAGTAAGGCTGCTTTCAGACGAGTGTATTTGCAATGCGTATATAGTCCGGAATCCGCTGCTAATGTTAATGAATGGAGCTATTCACGTAGGCGTATGATTTCCATCAGTATTTGAGATCCGCAGCATGTTCGAGTTTTGTGCGGATTTGTTTCCAAATACACCCATTACAGTCTGTGCATTGCATAAATAATGAAGGAAGGAAGAAATACAATACTGATGGTATATTATCAGAAATCCCGAGCCAGAATACTGACGGCTCTCAATATGCTCGTTTGAAAGTGGCCTCAGTCACACATTTTAGTGCACATAAGCCAAAAAAGTCACATATTGCAACTGTTTCTAAAGCCAGAACTCTACAGTGCACTGTTTGATAAATTCTTCCCATTGAGTTGCTCTTGTTACATTGAGCTTACAGTTGCCATGGCAATAATCAGTGATGTCGAGGAGTTATTTTACGCAATTTAAAATCAGAAATTGACCCCCCCCCCATCACTAACAGCTCCTTAAAGGGAATGTGTCATCAGAAAATTACCTATTGTTTAAATATTGTTTTTATGTTAATGGGGTTGTACAGTTTCTGATACTGATGACCCATCTTCAATATAGGTCATTAGAGATGGCCTTGGGGTTCGCCCGGCGGTCGTTTCCCGGCGAACTTAGGCTAATAGGGCCACAAAAGTCCTTTTAAGGACTAGTATAGGTGTGACATACTGAGGGGTGTGATATACTTATAATATACTTTATAACATAGAAAGTATATTATAGTGCATTTATATTGTGCAGCAGTTGTGTGCAGGTCTGCTGTGATACCGCAGCTATACAGAGGGACAAACGCTATTGAAGCAACTAATTGCAATTGGTGTGATATACCTGTTGCCCCCCAAAACACTGATTGAGGGGTGTGATATACCTATAATATACTTTCTAACATCGAAAGTTTATAGTGCATTTGTATTGTGCAGCAGTTGTGTGCATTTCTGCTGCGATATCGCAGCTATATAGAGGGACAAGCGCTATTGGAACAACTATTTTCAACGGGTGTCATATACCTGTTGCCCCCCCCAAAAAAACTGATTGAGGGGTGTGATATACCTGTTGCCCCTCAAAAAACTGATTGAGGGGTGTGATATACCTTCTTCCACAAAATACTGATTGAGGGCTGCGATATACCTGCTTCAACAAAATACTGATTAGGAGGTTTGATATACCTGCTTCCACAAAATTTTGATTGAGGCCTGCGATATACCTGCTTCTAGAAAATACTGATTAAAGGGGTTATCCCATCTTAGACAATGGGGGCATGTCACTAGGATATGCCCCCATTGTCTGATAGGTGCGGGTCCCACCTCTGGGACCCGCACCTACAACGAGAACGGAGCCGGGGAGAGTTGTGGCTGGAGGACCCCGGGTTTCCCAGGATCCGTCCACCACCAGGCACAGCTCCCTGCCGCTCCCATTGAAGTGAATGGGAGCGCACCGCGCATGCGCGGCCAACGCTCCCATTCATTTCTATGGGGCCGACGGAAATAGCTGAGCCAGCGCTCTGCTATTTTCGGCGGCTCCATAGAAATGAACGGAGGGCGGCTGCGCATGCGCAGTGTGCCCTCCTCCACTTTCTCTGTTCCGTTCTCCTTGTAGGTGCGGGTCCTAGCGGTGGGACCAGCACCTATCAGACAATGGGGGCATATCCTAGCGATATGCCCCCATTGTCTAAGATGGGATAACCCCTTTAAGGGGATTGATATACCTGCTTCCACCAAATATTGATTAAGGCATGTGATATACCTGCTTCCACAAAATACTGAAAAGTGTTGTTCGGGTGTTCATGGTGGAGATACATCTGATATGCTTGTACAAGGCATTGAAAGGGTCAATAAGCCAGCAAAAGGCGGCGATAGAAGAAGAAATCTTCTTTATAGAGAATCCTTTTGAATTTTTAGATTAGAAAGCCGCCAACCATTAGGATTAAATATACTTGTCTAGGAGGTAGTGGCTGCATGACCACCTTGATTGGTCAGGTGCGGTCCCCTCCTGTTATATAAGTGTAGATGTAATGTCTGTTCAATGGTCATGAGTAAGGGCAGTAACTGTTTTGTTGCCTGAAAAGCGTAGACCAATATTCTCTGTACCTGGATGCTTTTAAACTTTATATTAAATAAAGTGTTACTGGAATTTCACACAAGAAAGGCTGGACAAACCTCTCTTTTTTCTACTTAGATAATATTGAGGGTCAATAAATTATGTGGTGGTTAATAAATAAATAACTTTTCACATAAGGGAAGCAGATGAATAAAATGGTACTAAAATCGGTAAACCCATTCAGTCACCGTGACCAGAAATGAACTAGACACCAGTGTATAGATGTGCCCAGTAGGGATCAAAGTAAAATTAATGAATGCTATTTAGAATCTACAATTAAACCTATATTAAAATTATGTGGTAAATAAACGCAAGGAAAAGTAGGACCACTCACTTCACTAGGGGGTCACCTCCAGGATAAGCTCAAGACACCTGGGGTGAGTTCCCCACGGCCGGGATTGTTCATAGAATGGTAGAGATCCAGGTAAGAAGGCCAGGTCTGCAATGAAGATCGAAAATAGCAGCCGGATCCTCAAATTTATGAAATCTCTCTTTAATAAATATACGGGTCAACGAATTTCGGGGGTCCATACAATACCCCCTTCATCATATAAAAAGGTAAGTAAAATCCACAGGTATATATACACAGAGGTATGAGGGTAAAAATGGCGCCATATACAGATATAAGCTATTTGGTATATAAAATCATTACAATGATCATAAGTAATATCCATAAATATTGTTATGTGAATTCACAAGTGAAAACTTTAATAGTATAAGCAGATATTATAAGTTAATTGTTTGGTCCGGTATCTGAGGGCGTTACTGGAAGTGACGCCAGTGGAGCGAACAGAAACATATGTGTGTTTCACCAGACTCAAGTGTTATTGTAGACAAATTAAATTGATAGAAAAATGGGTAGGGGGTATATAATAGACTAAATAAGTTCACTCATAGTGATAAATACCGGGTACTTTGCCAACTGAAATGTAGAAGCGCTAGGGATCAGGAAATATCTATGCTGCGAGCGGTCCCAGGAAATGACATAACCGGTGGAACGCATACAGTCATGTAACGGGAAGTCAGTCCCCCTCCATACATCTGCATTGTATAGGACCCAATTATTGTACGTTTTTCTTGAACCTACATGATCTGATTTTCTATGTCAAGACCACAAAGATGAAGCATGGCTGCATTTGTTTTGTGGTGTAAATTTACCGGCAGTTCTATGTAACTCGAGAACACATGTTGCCTTCAAAACAGACTACAAACTCCGCTCTGCTAGATGACAGTGTAGGTGCTCCCTGGTGCCTGTCAGCCCCTTCCTGGCGAAGTTTGGCCTGGGCTGTGTGACACTACCCCCTGTGTGTAGCCAAGCCTTGCAGCTAAAGGCTTATTCAGCAGCCTGACCTGCGATCGATGATCCAGGCTGCTCACTGGAGGCAGCCGTCGAAGACCCCGCCAGCAGCCGGGCACCGTTACTGAGTCGTCAACGAGAAGAGGGGAACTGATCCCAGCAGCAGAGCCGGGGACACTTCCAGACCCGGGCCGAGGCAAGCTGGTTCCTCACTGGCTTCTGTGCTCAGACAGGCAGAGGACAGCTTAGTGCTGCCAATGGCCAGAGCCCAGCATGTGTGCGGTGCTGATCATGTATGGGTGGGGTGAGTGGCAGTACCCTTGCCTCCTCACAGACAAAAGGAGGATGAGAAAGCCGCTGTTCATCCCCAACCAGTCCTGCTGCCCTCTGGCTTGGAGGAATCAGCACATGGCATGGCAGGCTGCGTTACCGCAGTGTTCTTCTCCAGACTCAATGTGCCCGATATGTAAACTGAGAGCAGAATGGTGTAGGCAGCGTATGGAGCTAATGTTGTCCTAATTTATTGTGGGCTTTACAAACTTGAAATACCTTTGAAAAAAATATTGTGAAAGGAAAATATTGCATTTTGTATGCATGGGACATTCCTGCACTAGACGAGGAACCTGCTACAGTCAGAGATGTCTAAGTTTATTTTTGGTGTTGTCCCGGTCTGGTGAGGGCCCATTCCTGGGAACACATTCCTGCTGCAAACAAAGAACCTTCTGCTGTTAGAGGTGTCTAAGTTTATTTTTGGTGTTGCCCTGGTCTGATGGGGGCCCATTACTGAGAACACATTCCTGCTGCAAACAAAGAACCTGCTGCTGTCAGAGGTGTCTAAGTTTATTTTTGGTGTTGCCCTGGTCTGGTGGGGGCCCATTCCTGGGAACACATTCCTGCTACAAACAAAGAACCTGCTGCTGTCTGTTCTTCCTGAGTTAGGTTGAGCTATGTGTAGGCCTTAGACACGACCATTACCATGTACCTAATGCTGCTGCTGTCTGTCCTGATCTTGATGAGTTATGTGTTAGCTTTATACTACATCATTACCATTTACCTGCTGCTGCTGTCTGTCCTGATCCTGCTGAGTCAGGCCCAGCTATGTGTATGCCTTATACTACAGCGTTACCATTTACCTGCTGCTGTCTGTTCTGATCCTGCTAAGTTAGGCCCAGCTATGTGTATTAAAAAGAAGTAAAATGGGCACTCATATATCTAGATCACAAGGCAGGCAAAGCGGCTCAAATAATGTATTAATTTATTAATAGCGATGAGTTGAACAAATTTATATGAGCAATACACACTAATGTTATACCCTAAACAGAACTAAGTTCCCTAAATCAACATAAAATGATAAAACTTATAAAATTGATAAAATAAGCATACGACTGTCCACTGTTATAGCTGATAAAAAATCAAAGTATCCTAATCCAGTGTTAATAGGTCCAGTCTAACATTAGCAGATGTAACACAGTACTTTTGTCTTCTATTATCTACAACAGTGGTTGACAGCAAATATATCTCCAGAAAAAGGATAAATAGATAAATGGATCAGTGAGTGGATAAATAAATAAATAGTAAGTGCACAGTGACTAATGGTGACCAGTGGGTAAAATGCAGCATAAAAGTTACATAAAATCCACTGGATCAACAATATATAATTGAAAAACAATTGGTGAGATAATGTGTATAAATAAATAAATATGTATATATTTCTGAAGAATCAATAGAGTGGCTGTATCCCACTGATGCCGCAGTGTTTCTTTAATGGTAGAACATGTGACCTGAATCCTGGCTTGGTCCGTATAATTGTCCACAAATATATTCAATTTGAGCAGATATCTGCCTGAATAGGCTATATGTTTGAACAACCGCAATGGACACGGCAGGATATTTGAGCAATGGTATAAATATGTCCAGCAATATTACGCAATATTCAATCAGCAAATCAAGATGTTTGGGCAGCAATATACATATATCCAGCAGTATTATGGAGCTGAATGGTCCTATTCCCACCGTGGCGTCCCACGTGGTGTAGATGCAAACAGGACTTGCCTTAGGATAACACAGCTGAATTTAGCTGCTGACGATGTTGTATCCACCCGGCTGTGAGCAGAAGTGCTGGCGTCTGGCAAGGAGCAATTGGATCTGACAATACACCGGCAACAACTTTGTACGTTATTGGATTGAAAGCGCTTTCTAAAAGGACTATTATCATCGATCCAAAGAGGCAGAACATCTATCTACCTCAAGCAAAGACATTGGACGTGGATCTGCAGCGTGACACAGCCAGCACTTCTGCTCACAGCCGGGTGGATACAACATCGTCAGCAGCTAAATTCAGCTGTGTTATCCAAAGGCAAGTCCTGTTTGCATCTACACCACGTGGGACGCCACGGTGGGAATAGGACGATATGTGAGTAAGAGCCATTCAGCTCCATAATACTGCTGGATATATGTATATTGCTGCCCAAACATCTTGATTTGCTGATTGAATATTGCGTAATATTGCTGGACATATTTATACCATTGCTCAAATATCCTGCGGTTGTTCAAACATATAGCCTATTCAGGCAGATATCTGCTCAAATTGAATATATTTGTGGACAATTATACGGACCAAGCCAGGATTCAGGTCACATGTTCTACCATTAAAGAAACACTGCGGCATCAGTGGGATACAGTGTAGAATAAGCCACGGCACTCCAGAGGGATTCCAATCGATTTCTTTTTATTACACCTTGTGCAGCAACGTTTCAACCTAACGGTCTTTATCAAGCTCCCAATACACAGGTAACACAGTGAACATTAAATACAGTCCCATAGCCCCGCATTGGTTCCTGCTAGGCCCTTCCCATTAACCCTCCCTTTACTTTCCTAAAACAACATTCACATATTGCCCACTCCATAATCTATCTAAAACAACATATACTTTTGTCTGCCACATTACCATGCTGCAGGAGATTCTGCCTTCTTTATTCGGGTGCATATTCATGCTTTCGTTTTCCCATGTGTTCTCGGCGTCCCTGTATGCCTACTGCGCCTGTGCGGCATCGTCACTTCCGCCCTTCCATGCGTACTTCCGCCAGGCTATGCCCAGCTTTCGAATCATGTGATTCTGTCGCTCTGGTGACGTATTATCATATGATCGTACATCGATCATTTATCTAAATGTCATTAGATGTTCAGGCTCAGTTACCCTAGATATTTAAACATTATAGGCAGGACGAGACCTATGGTTTCATGGTGCGGGCCGTCTGGTGCATATCAAATACAAGCCGATGTTTTATCAAACTATCAGCTGTACCATTTCACTACTATTCAATTGCTATTAAGAGGCTGCAGCTATCGGGTCCATAATTACATCCCTAATGCATCAGCATTCTCTTATTACATCTCCAACACTTCAGAATGAATCTCATGGCGTTCTATTCCCAGGTTATTCTTGCAGGTTTGCCATCATTCATCCAGTGGCTGGTGTATAGAGCTAGCGTTCTAGGGGTGGTTAGCCCCCAGTCCACCGGCTCATCCAGTCCCATACTGACATTCATTCTTATAGGAAAAGTCCCAATGGGAGCACATAGGGTAGCCCCTCCTTACGGGGAGTCACCCTCATCCTCTCATGACTTCCTGATATTTTATGGCTAATCCTGCTACATTTTTAATAACCTCCAGCGCCATTTCACTCAATTTACAGAGAAATTCTCAAATTATAGGATATCAAGGACTGGGTCCTTCTAGCTGCAGTCTCAAAAGGCATAAAAAAAGACGTTTTATATATGGTGCAAACCTTAACAGACCCGCATCACCACCAGAGGACCCGTTCAACTATTTCCCATGCTTCCTTATCAATTATAGGCCTTTCATTTAGAGGTATCGCAAGCGTCAAGAGGCGGTTCTCCCACAGCATGTATGTAGACACCATCTATAGACAAAAGAAAAGGTTTTATTAAATGAACTCTTACCATAAAAATGGAGACATAGGCAAATAAAAAGAAAAAAAAGAAAAAAGGAGTTAGATATTGTACATCTATATATGTATACATAAAACCGGCTATTCAGCCTAATGTCTTTTACGCACAACCCAGTAGAGAGTCAGAAAAGGGAACCAACCTTAAATTCCCTATTCAGGCCCTTAGGTTCCATTGTTTCCAACTCATAAATCCACCTTAGCTCTTTTTGTTTTAGCAGCTTCTCCCTATCACCACCCCTCCTTAAAGTTGGAACATTATCAATGATCCTATATCTCAATTGAGAGACATTATGTCTATATTTCCAAAAGTGCTCAGGCACTGGTAGCTCCGTTTCCTCATCACAGTCTAGACTTAGCTGATTTTTTTCTTTTTCTTTTTTCGCTAGTAGCTTGCGTATAGTGTACCGATGTTGATTTATCCTGTTCTTACAGGGCTGCGTCGTCTCGCCTATATAAAGAAGGCCACATGGACACTGCAAGCTATAAATAGCGAAATCTGTGTTACACGTGTAGTGTCCTCTAATGTCGTATTTCTTCCCTGTTCTGGGGTGGCAGAAGGAGTCACCCTTGATTAGGTTGCCGCAATTACAGCAACCCAAGCAAGGGTAACACCCCCTTCTGCCAACCTCTTTTTTCTTAGTTTTAACATCCGCTGATGTCAGGCTATCCTTGAGGTTTCTAGGCCTCTTGTATGACATCAGTGGGGGGGATTGGAACTCAATTACATTAGGGAAAGAATGTGTCAATATATGCCAGTTGTGTCTTAATATGCCTGAGATGCGATTACTTATTTTACTGTAGGTTGAACAATGGATCTGCCTGATTTTTTTCTCTCTCTGTTGTATGAATAGTCATTGAGACGATGGTGTTTGCCTTTTTCCAAATGGTCGATCTAGCATTTTTTGGGAATATTCCTTTCCCTAAATCACTCGTCCTATTTTGCAACTATCTACCAAATTTCTTCGAAACTATTCGCTCGTCAACTGGCTAAAGTGAAAGACTCCACCGAGTGCCTGAGTGTGGCCAATATAGCTATACATGCTTCATGATATAAAGAGATCGTTTCTATTTACCCTTTAATGACTGCTAAACCAACGTGGTTATGAGTGGAAAATTGTAATGGAATTACGGAATCCTTTTGTACTTTCAATGGATATGTGCGTAAAGAACCATTATCTGTAGGTTTTCTTCTGTACCATTATATAAGGAAATCAATGTCTATATCCCATCCACCCTCTCACATTACGTAAAGGTGGATGGGTATATAGACGTCTCCTCCATTTTCGACATGTATATTCGCATATGTCGGGGCCACGTTGGACCCCATCGCGGTGCTCCGACATTGCTCATAAAACACGTCCTCAAACAAAAAATAATTATGATACAGTAGAATTTCAAGTAGGGAGATTAAAAATGATTTAGTGTCAGACCCAAAATCCGACCTTTCCAGGGCCCATTTGACTGCCTCCAATCCCAGTTCATGATCGATACTGGTATAGAGGCTGGTTACATCAAATGAAACCAAAAAATCTCCCTCTTGGAATTCTAGTGTATCAATTTTTAACAGCCACTGGATGAATGATGGCAAACCTGCAAGAATAACCTGGGAATAGAACGCCATGAGATTCATTCTGAAGTGTTGGAGATGTAATAAGAGAATGCTGATGCATTAGGGATGTAATTATGGACCCGATAGCTGCAGCCTCTTAATAGCAATTGAATAGTAGTGAAATGGTACAGCTGATAGTTTGATAAAACATCGGCTTGTATTTGATATGCACCAGACGGCCCGCACCATGAAACCATAGGTCTCGTCCTGCCTATAATGTTTAAATATCTAGGGTAACTGAGCCTGAACATCTAATGACATTTAGATAAATGATCGATGTACGATCATATGATAATACGTCACCAGAGCGACAGAATCACATGATTCGAAAGCTGGGCATAGCCTGGCGGAAGTACGCATGGAAGGGCGGAAGTGACGATGCCGCACAGGCGCAGTAGGCATACAGGGACGCCGAGAACACATGGGAAAACGAAAGCATGAATATGCACCCGAATAAAGAAGGCAGAATCTCCTGCAGCATGGTAATGTGGACAGACAAAAGTATATGTTGTTTTAGATAGATTATGGAGTGGGCAATATGTGAATGTTGTTTTAGGAAAGTAAAGGGAGGGTTAATGGGAAGGGCCTAGCAGGAACCAATGCGGGGCTATGGGACTGTATTTAATGTTCACTGTGTTACCTGTGTATTGGGAGCTTGATAAAGACCGTTAGGTTGAAACGTTGCTGCACAAGGTGTAATAAAAAGAAATCGATTGGAATCCCTCTGGAGTGCCGTGGCTTATTCTACACTGTTAACTATTGGAATCCTAGGACCAGGATTTAATGTTGCAGGCACCACCACGTACTGGAGTAACTATAATAATAGTGAGTAGTGCTGTCTTATTGTCTATTTCTTATCAGTGGGATACAGCCACTCTATTGATTCTTCAGAAATATATACATATTTATTTATTTATACACATTATCTCACCAATTGTTTTTCAATTATATATTGTTGATCCAGTGGATTTTATGTAACTTTTATGCTGCATTTTACCCACTGGTCACCATTAGTCACTGTGCACTTACTATTTATTTATTTATCCACTCACTGATCCATTTATCTATTTATCCTTTTTCTGGAGATATATTTGCTGTCAACCACTGTTGTAGATAATAGAAGACAAAAGTACTGTGTTACATCTGCTAATGTTAGACTGAACCTATTAACACTGGATTAGGATACTTTGATTTTTTATCAGCTATAACAGTGGACAGTCGTATGCTTATTTTATTAATTTTATAAGTTTTATCATTTTATGTTGATTTAGGGAACTTAGTTCTGTTTAGGGTATAACATTAGTGTGTATTGCTCATATAAATTTGTTCAACTCATCGCTATTAATAAATTAATACATTATTTGAGCCGCTTTGCCTGCCTTGTGATCTAGATATATGAGTGCCCATTTTACTTCTTTTTAATATTATTGTTCTTGGTGATTGGGTACAACATCTGTTTTGGTGCACCTTGCCATCCCAAACCAGAGGTGAGCCGTCCTTTATCTCTTTTACCAGCTATGTGTATGCCTTATATTACAGCGTTACCATTTACCTGCTGCTGTCTGTTCTGATCCTGCTGAGTTTGGTCGAGCTATGTGTAGGCCTTATACTACAGTGTTACCATTAACCCGCTGCTGTCTGTCCTGCTCCTCCTGTGTTTGGTCAAGCTATGTGTAAGCCTTATACTATAGCGTTTAAAATTACCTGCTGCTGTCTGTCCTGATCCTGCTGAGGACAACCAGCATGTACCACTTATTCGCCCTAGAACTTTATCAACTATCGAGTATTAGAATTTTCTTAAACTGTTGTGCATGCTTCATTTTTGCACATGTGCTCTGTTCATCATATATTGTCTATATATATATATATATATATATATATATATATATATATATATACAGTACAGACCAAAAGTTTGGACACACCTTCTTATTCAAAGAGTTTTCTTTATTTTCATGACTATGAAAATTGTAGATTCACACTGAATGCATCAAAACTATGAATTAACACATGCGGAATTATATACATAACAAAAAAGTGTGAAACAACTGAAAATCTGTCATATTCTAGGTTCTTCAAAGTAGCCACCTTTTGCTTTGATTACTGCTTTGCACACTCTTGGCATTCTCTTGATGAGCTTCAAGATGTAGTCACCTGAAATGGTTTTCACTTCACAGGTGTGCCCTGTCAGGTTTAACCACTTCAGCCCCCCTAGCTTAAACACCCTTAATGACCAGACCACTTTTTACAATTCTGCACTACACTACTTTCACCGTTTATTGCTCGGTCATGCAACTTACCACCCAAATGAATTTTACCTCCTTTTCTTCTCACTAATAGAGCTTTCATTTGGTGGTATTTCATTGCTGCTGACATTTTTACCTTTTTTGTTATTAATCGAAATTTAACGAAATTTTTGCAAAAAAATGACATTTTTCACTTTCAGTTGTAAAATAAAATAAAAAACGACATCTATATATAAATTTTTCTCTAAATTTATTGTTCTACATGTCTTTGATAAAAAAAAATGTTTGGGTAAAAAAATCAATGACAGGGGGGTGATTAATGACAGGGGGGTGATCAGGGAGTGTATATGGGGTGATCACACCCCTGTCAAGCTCCATTCAGACATCCGTATGTGTTTTGCGGATCCGATCCATGGATGCGTGGATCCGTAAAACACATACGGACATCTGAATGGAGCCTTACAGGGGGGTGATCAATGACAGGGGGGTGATCAGGGAGTCTATATGGTGTGATCAGGGGTTCATAAGGGGTTAATAAGTGACGGGGGGTGTAGTGTAGTGTAGTGGTGTTTGGTGCTACTTTACAGAGATACCTGTGTCCTCTGGTGGTCGATCCAAGCAAAAGGGACCACCAGAGGACCAGGTAGCAGGTATATTAGACGCTGTTATCAAAACAGCGTCTAATATACCTGTTAGGGATTTAAAAAATCGCATCTACAGCCTGCCAGCGAACGATCGTCGCTGGCAGGCTGTAGATCCAGTCTCTAACCTTCTAATCCTGTGAACGCGCGCGCCTGTGTGCGCGCGTTCACAGGAAATCTCGCCTCCCACGAGATGACACACGGATGCGTCCAGGAGGAATGAATCGACCGCCTCCAGGACGCATCTGTGCATTAGGCTGTCCTGGGGAGGTTAATAAGTGGGATTTCTTGCCTTATTAATGGGGTTGGGACCATCAGTGTCCTTGTGGAGAAATCAGGTGGATACACAGCTCATAGTCCTACTGAATAGACTGTTAGAATTTGTATTATGGCAAGAAAACAGCAGCTAAGTAAAGAAAAACGAGTGGCCATCATTACTTTAAGAAATGAAGGTCAGTCAGTCCGAAAAATTGGGAAAACTTTGAACCATCAAAAACCATCAAGCGCTACAAAGAAACTGTCTCACATACAGACCTCCCCAGGAAAGGAAGACCAAGAGTCACCTCTGCTGCGGAGGATAAGTTCATCAGAGTCACCAGCCTCAGAAATCGCAGGTTAACAGCAGCTCAGATTATAGACCAGGTCAATGCCACACAGAGTTCTAGCAGCAGACACATCTCTAGAACAACTGTTAAGAGGAGACTGTGTAAATCAGGCCTTCATGGTAGAATATCTGCTAGGAAACCACTGCTAAGGACAGGCAACAAGCAGAAGAGACTTGTTTGGGCTAAAGAACACAAGGAATGGACATTAGACCAGTGGAAATCTGTGCTTTGGTCTGATGAGTCAAAATTTGAGATCTTTGGTTCCAACCACCGTGTCTTTGTGCGATGCAGAAAAGGTGAACGGATGGACTCTACATGCCTGCTTCCCCCTGTGAAGCATGGAGGAGGAAGTGTGATAGTGTGGGGGTGCTTTGCTGGTGACACTGTTGGGGATTTATTCTAAATTGAAAGCATACTGAACCAGCATGGCTACCACAGCATCTTGCAGCGGCCTGCTATTCCATCCGTTTTGCATTTAGTTGGACCATCATTTATTTTTCAACAGGACAATGACCCCAAACACACCTCCGGGCTGTGTAAGGGCTATTTCACCATGAAGGAGAGAGATGGGGTGCTGCGCCAGATGACCTGGCCTCCACAGTCACCGGACCTGAACCCAATGGAGATGGTTTCGGGTGAGCTGGACCGCACAGTGAAGGCAAAAGGGCCAACAAATGCTAAGCATCTCTGGGAACTCCTTCAAGACTGTTAGAAGACCATTTCAGGTTACTACCCCTTGAAGCTCATCAAGAGAATGCCAAGAGTGTGCAAAGCAGTAATCAAAGCAAAAGATGGCTAATTTGAAGAACCTAGAATATGACTTCCTTCAGGGAAGCATGTACGGTGGAAGGAAGCATGGCTGGACCTTAGGGTTGAAGGTTAGCACGCTATTATTAATCTGTCTCACCCTCAGGGTTGTTGGTGGTGAAGGGTCTGGAATTAAAGGTGCAGGGGCCAGTTGGACTTTCTCTTTAAACTGTAGACAGCCATCCGGGGCTTCCTGAAGGCATCTGGTCCTGCCCGCAGAGCCTGGATCCTCCTGCCAGGTCTCTGGGGTGACGGCAGGGGAGAGTGGCTTGTCTAGCAACGTGACTCCGTCCGCAAACAGTCCTTGCATGGACCGCATGGGGGTGTACTCGACCTGGTCCCCACTATATAAATTATGCCAGGCCAGAGGCAGTTCCAGTACGCCGGGTCAGTTTGGGGTCCCCTGGCTGGGGGTCATCAATCACCTGTTTCAATAGAAAAGAAATGGTGGCTCTCTCACTGTATCACTTCTGGAGTGGTGCACAACCCCACAGCACTCCCAAATGCTGGAGAAAAATGTGGATGAAAAATTTGTAATGGGGGTCACTCAATATAAGGCAAACACACGGTGATTGGTATCCATATAAATTCTTTATATATTATATATAGGCTTCAAACTATGCAAATAAAACAATATACATAAAACATTTCATAAAAATTGAATGAATAAAATATACTATACGTTTAAAACGCCGCACAAAAGACCTCTAGCTCTGTAATTCAATATATGGAGTCTCTCAAGAGCTATTTTCTATTGACCCTGATTCATGTCCGGGGACTATAAGCTATTAGCAGGTAGGTACGGGTTCAATATCAATGTTCCAGAGATGGCAATGATGATAAGAACATTGGATTTCCCAATTGTGTTAAATGTACTTTACCACTCCTGCAGTAGATCCACATAAGCGTCCGATTTCAGCAGAATGTATTGCTGTAAGCTGTAAGGACCTGTTGGTAGGCTCTGTATATGAAGTTCCCCACGCCGTTAGTAGCGATGCAGCTTGGTGTTGCCGCTCTGACCTTCCAGGACCTAGGTGGCGTCCCACGTGGTTTACTGGGCGGTCACGTGATCTGTATTTCCAGGCGGGGTTTTCAAACTTCTTTAACGCGAATTCATGTAGATATGCGTTTGTAGAGTCTTTTCTTTAGTTGTCCCTCACTGTCATTCACCAGACGCGTTTCGGGGTAAAAGGGACCCCTTCCTCAGTGGTTTGACAGTGGAGGTGTAATGTCCAGTTTTTTATAGTGTCCATAATTGACAAATGTGGGTTGGAACATGGGCTGGACCATTGGTTGAACCAGTGAGGGACATCTTTAAATCCAGGACTGGATCTTTTCTCAAGGCAGGTTTGCATTCATAATATTCCAATATAGAGTCAGGTCTACATTCATTGTGTTTTAGTACAAAATCCTTAGTATTGGTAAAATTTATCAATCAATTGTACATTTAATGCGGTATAACATTTTTAATACATACATAAGACTTAATTGATGTAAAAAAGATAAAATCCGGAAAAAACGCATGTGTGGTTTTCATGCGGTTTCGATGCGTTTTTTGCGGAATGGGATAAAAATGGATCGCAGTTAAACAATGGATACATTGGTAAGTATAAAAAATGACAAATGAATAAAATAATGACATTATGATGAATAAAATGTTGTACATATGTATACTTTCAGGTACTAAAAGACTGTCATAAATATCATAAATATCAAACACTACATCTTGATACTAGAAGGTTTGAAGATGTGTAGATGGATGTAAGGGAGGGCGCCTGAGCTGGCGGGAGAGAGAGATCTGGGTGTTGATAAACAACCTGACACAGATGTCACTGTCCCACCAGATCATGCGTCCCACTTATAAGAAGGCAAATAATTCCAAATCTGCATTCAAACCTTTGGGTAATAGGGTATTGAACTCAAAAATCCTCTTAGACTCCATCCTGGACATCTGGAGGATGTGATTCCCTCCTCTCCATGCATATCTAACTTTTTCTAATGCCATGTATTTTAAACTGGATGGGTCACTATCATGACAATCTTTATAATGTTTCGATAATGAGTGCAATTCGTACCCCTTCTTAATGTTCGCAATGTGTTCTGACACCCTCTTTTTTAATGTGCGTTTTGTCCTGCCAATATATTGTTTGTGGCACGGGCATTCTATTAAATATATAACGCTGTTTGAATCACATGTCAGTCCTTCCTTAATATCCATAGAGAATGTATTTTGCGTTGACTGAGCTTTGGTGGTTTTTTTAGGGAAATTTGTGATTTTACAATTGGAGCATCGTCCACATCTATGAAAACCACTGAATGACAACCAATTTTGTTTTTCTCCTATATTGCAATTTTTCTTTTTTACTGATGGGGCAACTTTGAGACCCAGATTGGGAACCCTGGTATATGTTATTTGCGGTGTAGCATTTAATAGGGGGCCAACTATCTTATCCCCAAGCAGATGGTGCCAATGTTTTTTTATGACTCTCTCCATGCCTTTGTATTGTGCATTGAAGGGTAAGATAATTCTCAATATGTCATCTGTTATTCCCATCTGTCTGGGGACAAAAAAGTCTTCCTTTTCATTGTTCTAACTTGCTCCAAAGATCCCTCCAATAAATGGATAGGGTATTGTTTCTCCATAAATTGTTGTTTAAGATTCTCTGCCTCCATTTCAAATTGTAATTCCTGAGTGCAGTTACGCTTTATCCTTCTAAATTGGCTTTTTGGTACATTCGTCAGCCATCTTGGTAGATGGCAGCTTGTGTACAATATGCAACTATTTTTAGTAACTGACTTTTGATATGTGTTACATATAAGTTTATTATCTTGTACTGTAATATTTAAGTCCAGGAATTGTATATTTGTCGCACTTATAGTGGAAGTGAACTTGAGGTTCCAATCATTTTCATTTATTTCTTCCAGGAATGACGATAGTGTTGTAGTTGTATCTTGCCATATGAATATTATATCGTCTATGTACCTCCGCCATAGTACCAGACCCGCCCCCAGTTTAGGTCCAATGGTGATGTCCTCCCACTGGGCCATAAATAGGTTTGCATAACTAGGGGCGAATCTGGTACCCATGGCGGTTCCTTTTCTTTGTACATAGAATTCTTCCTTGAAAGAAAAATAATTGTGTGTCAATATATACTCAATTCCCTCTATAGTATATAGGATCTGGTCTTCCTTCATAGTATTATGGGCAGTAAGTTGTTGATATAGAGCCCTCAGACCCAATTTATGATCAATTATTAGTACAATATTGCAAAAAGGGCACTGAATCTGGGATCTTATTGGAACAGGAGGCCAAATACATTACAAATACTGAAAAGAGATTGCCTATTTTGTACTGTATTCCGAAAATTCACAAGGACCCAAAAAATCCTCCAGGGAGACCTATAATATCTGGGATCAACTCCATTTCATCAAATTTGTCAGGATATATTGACCGACTGTTACAACCTGCGGTCAAAAATATACCATCCTATATAAAAGATACTACTGACATTATCAAAATATTAGAGGGAGTGAACTTTAAAAATGGGTGGATAATGGGTACCTTAGATGTCAATTCACTCTATACGATAATTGATCATAAATTGGGTCTGAGGGCTCTATATCAACAACTTACTGCCCATAATACTATGAAGGAAGACCAGATCCTATATACGATAGAGGGAATTGAGTATATATTGACACACAATTATTTTTCTTTCAAGGAAGAATTCTATGTACAAAGAAAAGGAACCGCCATGGGTACCAGATTCGCCCCTAGTTATGCAAACCTATTTATGGCCCAGTGGGAGGACATCACCATTGGACCTAAACTGGGGGCGGGTCTGGTACTATGGCGGAGGTACATAGACGATATAATATTCATATGGCAAGATACAACTACAACACTATCGTCATTCCTGGAAGAAATAAATGAAAATGATTGGAACCTCAAGTTCACTTCCACTATAAGTGCGACAAATATACAATTCCTGGACTTAAATATTACAGTACAAGATAATAAACTTATATGTAACACATATCAAAAGTCAGTTACTAAAAATAGTTACATATTGTACACAAGCTGCCATCTACCAAGATGGCTGACGAATGTACCAAAAAGCCAATTTAGAAGGATAAAGCGTAACTGCACTCAGGAATTACAATTTGAAATGGAGGCAGAGAATCTTAAACAACAATTTATGGAGAAACAATACCCTATCCATTTATTGGAGGGATCTTTGGAGCAAGTTAGAACAATGAAAAGGGAAGACTTTTTTGTCCCCAGACAGATGGGAATAACAGATGACATATTGAGAATTATCTTACCCTTCAATGCACAATACAAAGGCATGGAGAGAGTCATAAAAAAACATTGGCACCATCTGCTTGGGGATAAGATAGTTGGCCCCCTATTAAATGCTACACCGCAAATAACATATACCAGGGTTCCCAATCTGGGTCTCAAAGTTGCCCCATCAGTAAAAAAGAAAAATTGCAATATAGGAGAAAAACAAAATTGGTTGTCATTCAGTGGTTTTCATAGATGTGGACGATGCTCCAATTGTAAAATCACAAATTTCCCTAAAAAAACCACCAAAGCTCAGTCAACGCAAAATACATTCTCTATGGATATTAAGGAAGGACTGACATGTGATTCAAACAGCGTTATATATTTAATAGAATGCCGACAAAACGCACATTAAAAAAGAGGGTGTCAGAACACATTGCGAACATTAAGAAGGGGTACGAATTGCACTCATTATCGAAACATTATAAAGATTGTCATGATAGTGACCCATCCAGTTTAAAATACATGGCATTAGAAAAAGTTAGATATGCATGGAGAGGAGGGAATCACATCCTCCAGATGTCCAGGATGGAGTCTAAGAGGATTTTTGAGTTCAATACCCTATTACCCAAAGGTTTGAATGCAGATTTGGAATTATTTGCCTTCTTATAAGTGGGACGCATGATCTGGTGGGACAGTGACATCTGTGTCAGGTTGTTTATCAACACCCAGATCTCTCTCTCCCGCCAGCTCAGGCGCCCTCCCTTACATCCATCTACACATCTTCAAACCTTCTAGTATCAAGATGTAGTGTTTGATATTTATGATATTTATGACAGTCTTTTAGTACCTGAAAGTATACATATGTACAACATTTTATTCATCATAATGTCATTATTTTATTCATTTGTCATTTTTTATACTTACCAATGTATCCATTGTTTAACTGCGATCCATTTTTATCCCATTCCGCAAAAAACGCATCGAAACCGCATGAAAACCGCACATGCGTTTTTTCCGGATTTTATCTTTTTTACATCAATTAAGTCTTATGTATGTATTAAAAATGTTATACCGCATTAAATGTACAATTGATTGATAAATTTTACCAATACTAAGGATTTTGTACTAAAACACAATGAATGTAGACCTGACTCTATATTGGAATATTATGAATGCAAACCTGCCTTGAGAAAAGATCCAGTCCTGGATTTAAAGATGTCCCTCACTGGTTCAACCAATGGTCCAGCCCATGTTCCAACCCACATTTGTCAATTATGGACACTATAAAAAACTGGACATTACACCTCCACTGTCAAACCACTGAGGAAGGGGTCCCTTTTACCCCGAAACGCGTCTGGTGAATGACAGTGAGGGACAACTAAAGAAAAGACTCTACAAACGCATATCTACATGAATTCGCGTTAAAGAAGTTTGAAAACCCCGCCTGGAAATACAGATCACGTGACCGCCCAGTAAACCACGTGGGACGCCACCTAGGTCCTGGAAGGTCAGAGCGGCAACACCAAGCTGCATCGCTACTAACGGCGTGGGGAACTTCATATACAGAGCCTACCAACAGGTCCTTACAGCTTACAGCAATACATTCTGCTGAAATCGGACGCTTATGTGGATCTACTGCAGGAGTGGTAAAGTACATTTTAACACAATTGGGAAATCCAATGTTCTTATCATCATTGCTATCTCTGGAACATTGATATTGAACCCGTACCTACCTGCTAATAGCTATAGTCCCCGGACATGAATCAGGGTCAATAGAAAATAGCTCTTGAGAGACTCCATATATTGAATTACAGAGCTAGAGGTCTTTTGTGCGGCGTTTTAAACGTATAGTATATTTTATTCATTCAATTTTTATGAAATGTTTTATGTATATTGTTTTATTTGCATAGTTTGAAGCCTATATATAATATATAAAGAATTTATATGGATACCAATCACCGTGTGTTTGCCTTATATTGAGTGACCCCCATTACAAATTTTTCAATCACCTGTTTCACCCACTCTTCGACGGCTGATTTATACTCCCAGGCCGTCTGGGCGAAGGCGGTAATCTCATGGGGTACTTCGGGGTTAAGGCTCCGCAATTTCTCATAGCTGGGCGGCGGAGTGGAATCACCTGCCGCCTCCGCCGCACCAGTAGGTGGCTGTGGCTTTGCTGGCCTAAGGCTGATGGCAGGTGCTGGGGTTTCTGGACGTGGCGGAGGGACGGACTCGGACCGGGCCTGGGCCTCAGGGAGCAGGGTAGCTCCTACCTGTTGTCGCGGCTGGGCGGCCGGTTCCGGAGTCTCCTGGTCACGATCTGGGGGCGCCATTTTTTATCTGCGCCTCAGACTAGTGGCTGGCTGAGGTAGCGACGTCCTCCGCGGGTGCTGGCTCGACGTCGATCTCTATTCCGGCAGGCACGTCTTCTTCCGCGGGTGCACTGAACGAGGCGGAGGGATCCACAGCCTCCGGGAACTCGATCAGGTCCGGGCTCTTTGAGGTAAGAACCAAGACTTCATCAGCAGCCTTTTCTGTGACCTCCGGTATACTCTCTAAGGTAGGTGGTGAGGCCTTCTTGCCCAGGGAGGAATCCATGGCCTCCGGCATGGTAGCAAAAACTGAGGGCTCAGTCTTCTTTACGGAATTTATATATATATTCTGCTTCTTGTACATATGCCTAGTAGAATCTGGCAGGTATCTATCTTCTGCTCTGTCTTTAGTCTGCTTATAATGGGCCTGACTAGCTGAGGAGGAATTCGGCTTCTCCTGGACTTGGGATAAGTACTCACAGCTTGGCTCACAGGGTATGCTTCTTCCTGGAGGCTGGAGGTGGCTGCTTCTCTTGTTGTCCAGCTGAGGCTGATGGCTCAAGCTGGGAAGATGGATCCTTGCCTCAGCCAAGGCGGGATCCAGGGTTGGGATCCCTGGTTCTGGGAGCTCCTACTAACACAACCTACCCCAGCAGGGGGTGGCTGGTACACTGCCTAGAACTTTCCTTCCTCCCCATGAGGTCGGGAGCAGAAACATTCCACTCCTCCTCAGAAAGGGGGGAGCTAACCTGGAATGGACTATTCCAGGCTAGAGATACTAACTATGACCTGCTACATACTGCTGCCACCTGCTGGTGTACATTGAAAATTACAACAATAATATAAAACAGGCATAGAAAATACATAAAATGGAAAATGTACAGCAAGATTACACAAGATAATAATAATATACACTTAACATATTATGAAGCAGGGTGACAGAAGTTTAGTGACATACTTCAGGATGTTACAAAAGTGGGAGACACCCCGACGGAGGCTCTGCTGGACTCAGAGTCTGGTGACCCTAGTAAGGGCTACCCTGGTGCGGTCCACTGAGTACACTGGCCAGAAAGTCGGGGTGATGTGCATCCACAGAGACTTAAAAGACTACCCCATCGTGCTGGTGTATCTAACCACAGTGGCCGGTAGATGGACCCATGAGGTGGCTGTCTCCACAAATCTACATTATGAACTCATAATAGGGAGAGACTTCCAGGGCTTCCCGGCACTGTGGCCTGCTATGAGAGTGACTGATACCCATGAGACAGGGGTAACCCTAGCAAAGTGGCCCGGCTCAGGAAGGAGACCAGAACCATGGGAACCTAAGGGCCAGCGGTAGGGGAGACCGCCACTTCAGTGAAAGAGGGGGAGACAACCCTGCTAAGTGTGATGGTGGGAGACATGGAGGACTTGCTGACGGGTCCTGAATTGGCAGACCTCAATGTTTCCAGGGATAATTTTGGTATCGCACAACGTCGGGACCCAACCCTATCCCACGCCTGGGAAAATGTGTTAATAGTAGATGGTGAACCACAATAACCTGGGGCAGAGTCAGTGTGTCCCTGTTTTGTGGTTCATCAGGATATGTTGTATCTGGTACACCAACTAAGGGGTGAGGCTATTGAACAGTTGGTGGTCCCCAAGGCTTATCCCACGCTTGTGTTAGATCTAGCCCACTAACACGTTCTTGGCGATCACCTGGGGCTGCAAAAAACTGAGGATCATATTCTACAGCAGATTTACTGGCTCAGCATATTCAAAGAAGTGGAAGAGTTTTGTAAATCTTGCCCTACCTGCCAGATAACTAGCCCCTAGCCACATTTCCGTAGTACCTCTCCCGATTATCGAAGTACCATTTGACTGAATAGCTATGGACCACATAGGCCCAGTACAATAGTCCGCCAGAGGGCATCAACACATCTTGGTCATTCTAGACTACGCCACTCAGTACCTGGAGGTGGTGCCACTGCAACATACCTCGGCCAAACTCATAGCTAAGGAGTTAAAGATGTTTTAGTGGGACTACCTAAAGAGGCTCTGACTGACCAAGGGACCCCTTTTATGTCCAAGGTGATGAGGGAACTCTGTTAGTTGCTGCACATAAAACAACTATGGACGTCCGTTTACCCTCCGCACACAGATGGTCTGGTAGAACAGTTTAGTCAAACATTAAAAAAATATGTTAAAAAAGGTAGTGTCTAAAGATGGGAAGGACTGGGACCTCCTTCTGCCCTATCTCATGTTCGCAGTGCGAGAGGTACCCAAGACCTCTATTGCGTTCTCTCCCTTTGAACTGCTATATGGAAGACACCCTCGCGGTCTCTTGGATGTGGCCAAAGAGGCGTGGGAACAACCCACTACACATAAAAGAGTAATTGAGTATGTTACCCAGAGGCAAGATCGGAAAGAGACAGTGTTGCTTCTTGTTAGGGAGCATAAGGAGGCAAAAATATTTTTCTTTTGCAACTAATACACACCACAAAAGGCTTTAGAACATATAACTGCACCGCTGAACGGCAAATATGTTTTTCTTTTGCCACTAATACATGCCGCAAAATGCTTTAGAACATAGAACTGCTTCGCTGAACAGCAAAAAAATATTCTTTTGCCACTAATACATGCCACAAAAGGCTTTAGAACATATAAGTGCACTGCTGAACAGCAAATATATTTTTATTTTGCCACTAATGCACGCTGCAAAAGGCTTTAGAACATATAACTGCTACGCTGAATGGCAAATATATTTTTCTTTTGCACTAATACACGCCACAAAAGGCTTTAGAACATATAAAAGCACCACTGAATGGCAAATATATTTTTATTTTGCCACTATTATATGACAAAAAGGGCTTTAGAACATATAACTGCACCGTTCAACGGCAGATGTATTTTTCTTTTGCCACTAATACACACCACAAAAGTCTTTAGAACTGCACCACTGAACGGCAAGCATATTTTTATTTTGCCACTAAAACACGCCACAAAAGGCTTTGGAACATATAACTGCACCGCTGAACGGCAAATATATTTTTATTTTGCCACTATTACACAACAAAAAGGGCTTTAGAACATATTACTGCACCGTTGAACAGCAGATGTTTTTTTCTTTTGCCACTAATGCACGCCTCAAAAAGCTTTAGAACATATAATTGTACCACTGAACGGCAAATATATTTTTATTTTAAAATTACATGACAGAAAGGGCTTTAGAACATATAGCTGCACTGCTGAACGGCAAAATTATTTTTCTTTTGCCACTAAAACACGCCACAAAAGGCTTTGGAACATATAACTGCACCGCTGAACGGCAAATATATTTTTATTTTGCCACTATTACACAACAAAAAGTGCTTTAGAACATATTACTGCACCGTTGAACAGCAGATGTTTTTTTCTTTTGCCACTAATGCACGCCTCAAAAGGCTTTAGAACATATAATTGTACCACTGAACGGCAAATATATTTTTATTTTAAAATTACATGACAAAAAGGGCTTTAGAACATATAACTGCACTGCTGAACGGCAAAATTATTTTTCTTTTGCCACTAATACACACCACAAAAGGCTTTAGAACATATAACTGCACTGCTGAACTGCAAATATATTTTTATTTTGCCACTAATACTGTACATGCCACAGAAGGCTTCAGAACATATAACTGCTACGCAGAACGGCAAATACATTTTTCTTTTGCCACTAATACACACCACAAAAGCCTTTAGAACATATAACAGCACAACTGAACGGCAAATATATTTTTATTTTGCCACTAAATCACACCACAAAAGACTTTAGAACATAACTGCACAGCTGAACAAAAAATATATTTTTCTTTTGCCACTAATACAAGCCACAATAGGCTTTAAAACATATAACTGCTCCTCTAAACGGCAAATATATTTTTATTTTGCCACTATTACACGACATAAAATGCTTTAGGACATTTAACTGCACCATTGAACAGCAGATGTATTTTTCTTTTGCCACTAATGCACGCCTCAAAAGGCTTTAGAAGCATATAACTGCTTTGCTGAACAGCAAATATATTTTTCTTTTGCCACTAATACACATCACAAAAGGCTTTAGAATATATAACTGCACCGCTGAAATGCAAATACATTTTTCTTTTGCCACTAATACACGCCACAATAGGCTTTAGAACATATACCTGCACCGCTGAACGGCCAATACATTTTTTACTTTTTCCACTAATGCTTGCCACAAAAGGCTTTAGAACATATAACTGCACCGCTGAACGGCAAATATATTTTTATTTTGTCACTATTACACAATAAAAAGGGCTTTAGAACATATAACTGCTCCGTTATTTTTCTTTCACCACTAATACACACCTCGAAGGGCTTTAGAACATATAACTGCACCACTGAACAGCAATGATATTTTTATTTTGCCACTAATACATGATAAAAAGTGCTGTAATTTTAGCATTTCACCACACAATGGCTAATAAGTCATTTTTTCCCCACTAATACAAGGCAAAAATTGCTTTAGAACATACAGGTCCTTCTAAAAAATTAGCATATTGTGATAAAGTTCATTATTTTCTGTAATGTACTGATAAACATTAGACTTTCATATATTTTAGATTCATTACACACAACTGAAGTAGTTCAAGCCTTTTATTGTTTTAATATTGATGATTTTGGCATACAGCTCATGAAAACCCCAAATTCCTATAAAAAAAATTAGCATATTTCATCCGACCAATAAAAGAAAAGTGTTTTTAATACAAAAAAAGTCAACCTTCAAATAATTATGTTCAGCTATGCACTCAATACTTGGTCATAAATCCTTTTGCAGAAATGACTGCTTCAATGCGGCGTGGCATGGAGGCAATCAGCCTGTGGCACTGCTGAGGTGTTATGGAGGCCCAGGATGCTTCGATAGCGGCCTTAAGCTCATCCAGAGTGTTAGGTCTTGCGTCTCTCAACTTTCTCTTCCCAATATCCCACAGATTCTCTATGGGGTTCAGGTCAGGAGAGTTGGCAGGCCAATTGAGCACAGCAATACCATGGTCAGAAAACCATTTACCAGTGGTTTTGGCACTGTGAGCAGGTGCCAGGTCGTGCTGAAAAATGAAATCTTCATCTCCATAAAGCTTTTCAGCAGATGGAAGCATGAAGTGCTCCAAAATCTCCTGATAGCTAGCTGCATTGACCCTGCCCTTGATAAAACACAGTGGACCAACACCAGCAGCTGACATGGCACCCCAGACCATCACTGACTGTGGGTACTTGACACTGGACTTCAGGCATTTTGGCATTTCCCTCTCCCCAGTCTTCCTCCAGACTCTGGCACCTTGATTTCCAAATGACATGCAAAATTAGCTTTCATCCGAAAAAAGTACTTTGGACCACTGAGCAACAGTCCAGTGCTGCTTCTCTGTAGCCCATGTCAGGCGCTTCTGCCACAGTTTCTGGTTCAAAAGTGGCTTGACCTGGGGAATGCAGCACCTGTAGCCCATTTCCTGCACACGCCTGTACACGGTGGCTCTGGATGTTTCTACTCAAGACTCAGTCAACTGCTTCCGCAGGTCCCCCAAGGTCTGGAATCGGTCCTTCTCCACAATCTTCCTCAGGGTCCGGTCACCTCTTCTCGTTGTGCAGCGTTTTCTGCCACACTTTTTCCTTCCCACAGACTTCCCACTGAGGTGCCTTGATACAGCACTCTGGGAACAGGCTATTCGGTCAGAAATTTATTTCTGTGTCTTACCCTCTTGCTTGAGGGTGTCAATGATGGCCTTCTGGACAGCAGTCAGGTTGGCAGTCTTACCCATGATTGCGGTTCTGAGTAATGAACCAGGCTGGGAGTTTTTAAAAGCCTCAGGAATCTTTTGCAGGTGTTTAGAGTTAATTAGTTGATTCAGATGATTAGGTTAATAGCTCGTTTAGAGAACCTTTTCATGATATGCTAATTTTTTTAGATAGGAATTTTGGGTTTTCATGAGCTGTATGCCAAAATCATCAATATTAAAACAATAAAAGGCTTGAACTACTTCAGTTGTGTGTAATGAATCTAAAATATATGAAAGTCTAATGTTTATCAGTACATTACAGAAAATAATGAACTTTATCACAATATGCTAATTTTTTTAAAAGGACCTGTATAATTGCAACGCACAAAAGCAAATAAGACGTAGAAATATTTTCTTGTAAGATACCCTGTTAATGGTTGTAACACGCCAATAATAAGAATGGTTTGCTAGAATTACACCGCTGTATAATGGCAATTTGGGTGCCCAGTCAGTGCAGCAAGGTGTAAATGGAATGTTCTTATTACCCAGGCTGTAACCTCCCCTACTGAACCCTGTTCAACATAAATGCTGTGGAACGATTCCTCCCTATCCTTTCCCTACACCTTGAATATTCTTTCCCTGAACTTGTAAAGAGTTTTTTTTTAGCACAATGACGTTTTTTCTACCACTTTCCCTAGCCCCTGCTGATGTTTCTCCCTGCACTAAGTACACTGGAAAATGGGAGAATCCAAAATGGCTGAGGCTATTTATAGGGCTGTGACATCACAGGGCTGGCTGTTTGCTGATTGGCTACATGCATGGCATTATGGGTGATCCCTCTTTCCCAGAGTTCCTTGCTCCATGTCCTCACACATTCAGCAGCCATTTTAGGAAAAAATGCGATTCGTTACCAGGAAGCGTGAGGAAATTCCGATTCAGTGCAAATCAAATTTTTCCTGAAATTCGGATAGAATTCCACTTCGTCAGCTTCAATTTTCTTATCTCTAATAATCAGTTTTGTAGCTTTGTGCCAGATTTTCTTACTGAATAAGGACATTTTGTCATTAAAGGTTCTGACTAGTTCCTCTCAAAGTTTATAAGAACACAAGAGAGCAGACTGTTCCTTATTCTAGGGTCTGCATGCCCAGTACTTGTATTCATTCTGGGATCCAGACATTCTGGCAGATCCAATCTCTCGTTTCCTTCATTGTCAGGATTTTTTTTTTGTGCTGGAAAGGTTCACATTGTCCTTTGGTATATGGCAGATGGGACTGTGCACAGAACAGATAGGTTCCTTCTTTATTTAGCTGAACAAAAAAACACTTAGTGTACTAAGATAAAGATAAAACTCATTGATTTGTATTTTATATTCAACATAACACTGTTAGTATTAGGTAATGTGCTGATTTGATAAGTGAGGTTATATTTGACGCTCACTGTTGTACTGAGTGACAAATCTCTAATGCTTATGTGAGAAGTTGATTTGCCCAGCAATTTTTTGAAGATAAAATTGAGCATGTTGAAGGTAAAATTCTCCAAAATGCATAAAGTTAAAGATGAAAGCCACTTTTCAACATTTAAGCAATATCAATTGTGGGGATTCGCTCTGGTAGTTGGGATAAGCGGGTGCAGTACAGAGGCAAAGTACAAGTTTGTAATTCAAATGTCCGTGTTTACTCACACATAAGGTCAAACAAACATTGCAGGGTTGGTGTTTGTTCACACCGAGTAGAAAGTCTGCGCATAGCAAAAAAAACGTCACCTTGTCAGCGGTTCTGCCTGCAGCAGTCCAAATGCAGGCTTCAGGTGGCCTGCTCTCCGAACACACAGGTCTCAGCTTTTCAGCCTAGCACAGGGCTCAGTTCCCACATCAGCGATTGCCAGAGCTCCTCTGTTAGAGAGAGGTAATCAATCACTTTTTTTAGGCCAGTGAAGACCCGGCCTGGAACATGGGGAGAAGTCACCCACCCAGCACTTTGACTACTCCCAGTAAGAGCCATCCCGGATCAGCTATACAGCCATAGTAAAATAGCAAAGTGTCAATCAGCATTAGCTGCCGCTGACACCATAAAATACTAGCTCTTACTTTTTTTATTTTTCCTTTATTGTTTTCTGAACCAAATATATAAGTTCAATAGCGTACAATTCACGTATACAAAAATAGTTTATACACAGATTAATACAGTTAATCTCATTGACCCCCCCCCCCCCTTATTTCACTGCTGCGGGATCCTCCCGTATCTTAATTTCTACTTTTATTTCGGTTTCTAGAACTACCAATGGCCAATGGCCGAGGGAGCGAAAAATCAACCCTTTCTAACGTCACTCCGGTTTTCTTGCTATTCTCCTATATGCGTCTATGGTGTCCATCCGGGCCCTCCATTCGAGAGAGCTAGGACTATTTTTTGTACCCCAGTATTTAACAATCAAGGCCTTTGCCACCATGAAACCCTCCAGACAAACTCGTATCTGGTGGGGCGTCAAGTCAGAGGGGGAAAAAGACACAATATTGCCTGCATAAAACATTGGTTCAACTTAATCTTATATCTTCTATATAGTTCCTCATAGATACTGGTCCAAAAACCACTCACTTCTGAACAAGTCCATAGTAAGTGACCTAAATCAGCATTTTCTGCTGAACAGTTCCAACACAGGTCCTTTTTTTCTCTATATATTTTGGCGAGGAAGGCGGGGGAGTAGTATAGGCGATGTACAATCTTGAACTGAATCAATCTTTTTTTATGTTTTGATATACTATATCCCATTCCAAGATGCCATCTGCGCCCAATTCAGCTTCCCAGCTTCCCTCACTTTTAAATGTTGTTATTTCCGCTAAACAGTCCCGAAGTCTATGATATATTTGAGAAAGTGTAAGTTGTGTGTCCTTAAATCTAAAACAGAAATCCAAAAAGGAATTTGCCCTAATAGTGAAAAGGCTTTTATCCTCGGTGCATTTATATGCGTGCCTAATTTGTGCGTATCTATATCTATCTAAAAAGGTTACAGATGTGCCTTTTATTAATGCATCCAATATTTGTAATCTACAATTGACATAAATTCTTTTAGATTATAATTGTGCCAAAGTGGGGTAAAGTGAGTAGGGCCTATTACACCCAACATATTTTTAATTTTATTCCAAACCCTGTTTAAAGTATCGCTGATTAAACACAGTTTTTTTCTTTTACCCGGGTGTCCAGTCTTCAAGATAGAGAAAATATCCCCATATGGCCCCTGAAAATCCCTTGACAGGATACTTAATAGCAAGGTAGGCTGGTGGTCTGCCCCCCGTCCCACACACCACATTATCTGTGCTGCGATATAGTATCCCTGAAGGAATGGAAGGGAAAGGCCACCATCTCTCTCAAAGAGGCAGAGATATTTTTGCTTAATCCTAACCCTTCCCCTCCCCCAGATTAACTCGTTTAGCAATTTATCCAGCAGCCCAAAAAATAAGTCATCGATTCATATCGGACACGCTGTTAAGGGGTATAGAGCGATGGGGAGGACCACCATCCTGACCAATGCAATCCTTTCCACCTGTGACAGAGGATCCAAATCCGGATCTTCTCCCTAACCTTATTGATCATTGGAATTATATTTATGAGATTATACCTAGTCCGGTCCGCACTAATGCTAATGCCCAGATATCGAATAGAGTCAGTTAGTCCAAGTGTCCTAATACCTAGGGGGCCATCAGGGGGTACACGAACAAGGGGAAGAAGTTCAGACTTGTTCCAGTTTACCTTATACCCTGATAGTGAACCGTATTCTTTCAAGATATTCATTACAGGAGTAACAGCTTTCCACCCCTCCCTCAGAAAAACTAGAATATCATCCACGTACATACTAATCCTATCTTCCTCTCCTTTCCCTCCGAAGCCTATGATCTCATTAGATTGTCGAATTCTGCAAGCTAGAGGTTCCAAAGCCAAGGCAAAAATCAAAGGTGAAAGGGGACAGCCCTGCCGAGTGCCTCGCTGTAGGGGGAGCTGTTCTGAATCTATCCCATTTATCTTAATCCTGGCAGTTGGGTCATAATAAAGCAATTGTATCCATTTAATAAGGTGTTCCCCCAGGTTCATTCTGTCCAAAGTTCCCCACAGTAAGGGCCACTCCACCCTGTCAAAAGCCTTCTCGGCGTCCAAAGACAGGATGGAGCGGTCCTCCCCTTCCCCGACATATATATTGAGAAAGGCTCTACGAATATTAGATTGTATATTTCGTTTTGGGATAAAAACCCGTCTGATCCGGATGAATCAGGCAGTGAATAACCCCCCTCAACCTATTAGCAAGCAATTTAGCCAGTATCTTATAGTCGGTGTTAAGTGATGAAATTGGGCGATACGCCCCAACTTCAGTATTATCTTTATCCTTCTTCAAAATTAAGGAAATGGCAGCCTCCCTCAAGGAGGGGGGGAGTGAACCACTCCTCCAAGATTCGTTTAACATTTGAAGAAGGAGAGGCAATATCGTTTTGCGATGTACTCTATAAAATTCAAAGGGTAAGCCATCCCTGCCCGGAGCCGTACTGCTTTTTATACCATCAACGTTTGTCTCCAGCTCTTTAAGAGTGATTGGCGAATTTAATTTGGAGCAATCTTGATCGGAGAGGCGAGGGAGTGCCACACTATCAAAAAAATGAGCCTGGGCTCCATCATCCACCCCGAGGTCCGACTGATATAATTTAGTGAAATATTCTATAAAAGCAGTTTTAATTTTTAAACAATCGTTGGTTAGAACACCAGTGGGCAACTTAATTTGCTTTATTGGGGTTTGAGTCTTTTGATTGGCGATTACAGATGCCAGCATTCTACCTGTTTTACCTTTTTCAAAAAAGTCTTGCTGTCCAGGAAAAAAAGACCTGTGTTTTGCTTTTTCATAAAGAAAGGTCTGGTATTCCCTCTTAGCCTCCATTAGTAATAATCGGTCATTTTCCCCATTTTGTCTGGCCAGATTTACTTCAAGATCCCCAACCCTCTCTGCCAATTCCTTTTCAATATAAGCATATTCTGCCCTTTTTTCTTAATCCTCATACTATATGCCCCTCTTATCATAGCCTTCAGAGAGTCCCACACATAATGTATGTGTGTGGATCCGTAGTTTAGTGCCAAAAATTCTGAAATATCTTTTCCGATCCTTTCTTGGTCACCAATCACATGGATTCAGTGTGGATTTAACCTGGAAGGTTTTCTCCCCTCTAAGGACAGAGAATCAGCCGTTGAGAGTAACATTGGGGTATGATCGGTTATACCATGTGGTTCGTACTTCATTTTTTGTATCCGTACCAGAAATTCTGGACTTGTCAACGTTAGATCTATCCTGGACATAGCCTTGCAAGATCTACTAAAGCAGGAAAAGGCATTTTTTTCCCCATACAGAAACTGCCACACGTCTATAAGGCCCATCTCCTGGCAGATCCTGCTAAGGGTCGTGGGCTGATCATTAATACTCCCCCCTCCACCGAGCACAGACACCCTATCCTTGTTATTCATAACGGAGTTAAAATCTCCCAACATTAATATAGGACACGGATCCCACTTACAAACATACTCCGCAAGTTTCCTCAGCACTTCCAAAGAGAAGGGGGGAGGAATATATACAAACGCAAGTACGCATACCAGTTCCATCCATCGGCCATATAAAAATACGAATCTTCCCTCCTTATCAATCCATTAGTCAAGCGGCTCATATTCTACATTCCTAGGTATGGAAACACCTCGCGAGTAGTGGGAGTGGTACTCGTACTGAGTCCAAGATTTTTGCATATAATGCAATTTTTCAGCAGTAAAATGGGTCTCCAGCAGCCCCACGATGGCAGGTAGATGTCTGGAGACGGTATCATAGACCACCCTCCGTTTAAGTCTGTCCGCCAATCCGCAGAGTTCCATGTCAAAATGCGTGGCATTTACAAAATAACGGTGGATGGTCAAGATTTTCCGCTCCCTTTCCCATGCTCCTTTTACACATCGCCTCAGATGTCTCCCCATCCTAACTTTCCCCCTGTTCTTCTTCTCTTCGAGCGGCCACCCACATGACATCCACGGACATATCGTCATCATCAATCGCTTCACTTGTATCTGACAGAGACATATCCCTGTTATCTACATCCTCTTGCAATAATGGTTGCGCATCACTCATTTATTCCAACTGATGTGTAAATAACTTCTCTGACAGATCAAGTGAAGCGGCTGTGGTGCTAGTGTTGGTGGTGGCGGCAGGTGGGCGAGTGGTAACTTGAGAGGTGCCCGAAGCTGAGCTGGAGGAGGATGGTGCGTCAAGGTTCCGAGCGGAAGCTGTAGAAGATTGGGTGTCCTGTGTTAGCCAGTCAACTATGTCCTCAGAACTTTTCGAGTTCAGGGTACGTGGCCTCTGAACACTAGGCATTATTCTAGGCCAAAGGGAATCACAGCACCACGACCACGACGGCCCCTGTGGGGTGGCCTGCCTCTGCCTGTCATTTTGTTTAGATTAGTTAAGTTGTACTATGCGTGCAAGCTACTGTGACACCAGATATGAATGGCGCTGAAGTGACACTATGCACTGGGCCTTAGACACACAAACACGTGTATGCAACTGACTACCTAGTTATTCACAGTCAAAATTGTTGTTTTTCTTTAAATATAATTGAATGTGACACCAGATATGAATGGCGCTGAAGTGACACTATGCACTGGCACTGGGCCTTAGACACACAAACACGTGTGTGCAACTGACTGCTAATTATTCACAGTCAAAATTGTTGTTTTTCTTTAAATATAATCGAATGGGACACCAGATATGAATGGCGCTGAAGTGACACTATGCACTGGCACTGGGCCTTAGACACACAAACATGTGTGTGCAACTGACTGCTAGTTATTCACAGTCAAAATTGTTGTTTTTCTTTAAATATAATTGAATGTGACACCAGATATGAGTTGCGCTGGTGACACTATGCACTTGCAGGGCTGTGAGCCTGACACACACGCTGGCAGGCAGGCAACTACAATTTGATTACACAGGAAAAAAAAGCAGACTGATGTTCTAGCTCTAAAAAAAGGCTTTTTGGGGTTCTGTTCTTACAGCAGAGATCAGATGAGTCCTTCAGGACTGTAGTGGACACTGAATACACTAGCCTAGCTATCGATTTCCCTATTAAATCAGCAGCAGCTACACTGTCCCTCCTTTCACTAAGAATGCAGCTTCCGAATGAATCTAAAATGGATGCTGTCCAGGAGGTGGGAGGATCTGGGAGGGAGGGTCTGCTGCTGATTGGCTGGAATGTGTCTGCTGACTGTGAGGTACAGGGTCAAAGTTTATTCAATGATGATGAATAGGGGTCGGACCGAACATTGCATATGTTCGCCCTCCGCGGCGAACGCAAACAAGCTATGTTCGCCGGGAATGTTGCGCCGGCGAATAGTTTGTGACATCTCTAGTGCAGATGCCTCAGGAAGGCATCTCCCTGCCTTCCATGCCATCGGGTCCCCCCCACAGCCCCATGGGGACCCGATGGCACCACCGCTGCACCAGTTAAAAGCGCAACTGAATTGACCCGCGGTTTGCGGCGATCGCCGACACAAGGGGGTCAGGGAACCCACCCCCACGCATTTAGCCATGGCGCCTGCCCAATGATTTGAGCAGGCACCGTGTTCCGATCACTGCCCGCCGGGCGGCGGTGATCGGAACAACACATGACGTACCGGTACGTCATGAGTCCTTAAGGACTCAGGAAACATGCCGTACCGGTACGTCATGCGTCCCTAAGGGTTTAACATGATTGGGATATATATATATATATCCTGTATATATACAGTTGCAAGAAAAAGTATGTAAACCCTTTGGAATGATATGGATTTCTGCACAAATTGGTCATAAAATGTGATCTGATCTTCATATCTAAGTCACAACAATAGACAATCACAGTCTGCTTAAACTAATAACACACAAAGCATTAAATGTTACCATGTTTTTTTTGAACACACCATGTAAACATTCACAGTGAAGGTGGAAAAAGTATGTGAACCCCTAGACTAATGACATCTCCAAGAGCTAATTGGAGTGAGGTGTCAGCCAACTGGAGTCCAATCAATGAGATGATATTGGAGGTTTTGGTTACAGCTGCCCTGCCCTATAAAAAACACACACTAGTTCTGAGTTTGCTTTTCACAAGAAGCATTGCCTGATGTGAATGATGCCTCGCACAAATGAGCTCTCTGAAGACCTACGATTAAGGCTACTTTCACACTTGCGTTAGGAGCGGATCCGTCTGGTGTCTGCACAGACGGATCCGCTCCTATAATGCAAACGCTTGCATCCGTTCAGAACGGATCCGTTTGCATAACTGTTTATTTCAGATCTGATTTTTCACTTCGGAAAACTCAGATCCGACAGTATATGCTAAACACAGAAGCATTCCCATGGTGATGGGGACGCTTCAAGTTAGAATATACTGAGAACTGTGTACATGACTGCCCCCTGCTGCCTGGCAGATGCTGCCAGACAGCAGGGGGCAGACCCCCCCCCTCCTGTATTTAACTTATTGGTGGCCAGTGCGGCCCTCCCTCCCTCCCCAGTATTGTCATGGTCTTACCTTCTTACTGTTCTCCTTCGTTTGACATGTGCTGGCGGCCATCTTGGTTTCTGGGTTTCTTGTAGCCTCCCACCCTGCGGCTTCTCCTTCCCACTGGGAGGAGCTGGATGGCTAGCTCATATATATAGGAGGTCTGTGGCTTCAGTTCCTTGCTTGGTCCTCCTGTGTTCACATGCTTCTAAGACTGCTGCTGCTTCTGGTTCCTGATCCTGGCCTCGTCTGACTACCCCGTTGGTTCCTGATCCTGGCTTCGTCTGACTACCCTGCTGGTTCCTGATCCAGGCTTCGTCTGACTACCCTTCTGGTTCCTGACCTCTGTCTACGCAAGACCCTGCTACGGTTTAGCCATCCGTTTGGACTTTTGCTTACAGCTTGATTTTCAATAAAGCCTTCTTATTTCCACTTATCTCTTGTTGTACGTCTGGTTCATGGTTCCATGACATTAGGACCAAGCCATGAATTCTGACGGTACAGGGCCATCCTCGCTACCTACGCTGGTTGCCAGACTTGATCAGCAGGATCACCTGTTGGGTCGGTTCGCTGTGGCGTTGCAAACCCTGCTTGAACGCACGGCTCATTTCGCTTCCGTTGCCGATGGGTCGGTTGTCGCTCCTGGGCCCGCTCCTACTGCCGCTCCGGTTGTTGCGCCAGAGTCTACCCCGACACCTGTTGCTGCGCCTGCGGTGTCTCGGGGTATGACCGGTTCTGCCCCCCTTCCACAGCGCTTTGGGGGAGAGCCAACTCAGTGCCGAGGTTTCCTTAACCAGGTGGGCATTTATTTTGAGTTGCTGCCACATGCCTTTCCTACTGAGAGATCAAAGGTGGGCTTCTTGATCTCGCTGCTCTCGGACAAGGCCTTGGCCTGGGCCAGCCCTTTATGGGAGAACAACAATCCGGTGGTTGCCGAGTTTTCCGGTTTTGTTGCTTCTCTTCGGAAGGTATTCGATGTGCCGGCTCGTGCTGCCTCTGCTGCGAAGCTCCTTATGTCCATCAGACAGGGTTCACGATCCGTAGCTGAATACGCCATTGAGTTTCGTACCCTGGCAGCAGAGGTGGGCTGGAATAATGAGGCTCTGGTCGCTGCTTTCTCTCATGGTCTCTCAGGATGCCTTGAAGGATGAGGTTGCAGCTAAGGACCTACCAGTGGAGCTCGAGTCTCTTATTTCTTTCCTGATTTTGATTGACACCAGACTCAGGGAGAGACCTTCCTTTAAGGAGAGCCTGCGGAGGCTCTTCTAACAGATTGGCGCCTACGTTTGCTGTCCCACCCGTGCCTCCCTCTCCTCCCACGCCTCCTGGGGATGACTTGTCTGGGGGTGAACCCATGCAGCTGGGGTTTGCTCGCCTGTCCGAGGGGGAGAGGGTACTCCGGAGACGCGAGGGCCGATGCATGTACTGTGGTCTCGGTGGGCATTTTCGGTTGGCATGTCCGAACCGTCCGGGAAACGCTCGCACCTGAGATCCTGTCGGGGGCAGATCTTGGGTGGAGTCTCCTCGTCCCCGGTTTCCCGTGTTGACAAACCACTGATCACTGTTGTCCTCTCCTGGGTCGGGGGCTCGGTGACGACCCAGGCGTTGGTGGACTCTGGTGCTGGTGGTTTGTTCATTGATAGTGTGTTCGCTGCTGCCAATTCCATTCCTCTGCAGCCTCGAGGTTCCCCACTGGCTCTTGAGGCGATAGACGGCAGACCCCTTCTGCCGCCACACGTGACTCATGAGACCCTTCCAGTGGGGATAGCCATTGGTGCCGTTCACAGAGAGTCGGTCTGTCTCCAGGTTATTTCGTCTCCACACTACTCGGTGGTCTTGGGGTACCCCTGGCTCCAGAAGCATAATCCGACTTTCGATTGGAGATCTGCCGAGATCCTCTCGTGGTCACCGCAGTGTGGGGCTAGTTGCATCCATGGGCCTGTCAAGTTGCTGTGTACTTCCTCGGACTCTCTGTTGCCTCCTGAATACGAAGAGTACCGGGATGTATTCGATAAGGTGCGCGCGGTTGCCCTACCTCCGCACCGCACATACGATTGTGCCATAGAGTTACAATCTGGTGCCGTTCCTCCTCGTGGCAAAGTCTATCCACTGTCGGTAGCGGAGAATGAGGCCATGGAGGAGTACGTGAGGGAGGCGCTTTCACGCGGACACATTCGCAAATCCTCGTCCCCGGCAGGGGCTGGATTTTTCTTTGTGAAAAAGAAGGGCGGTGAGTTGAGGCCTTGCATCGATTACAGGGGTCTCAATCGCATCACGATCAAGAACGCTTACCCGATACCCTTGATTTCCGAGCTGTTCGATCGCCTCAAAGGGGCCACGGTCTTTACCAAACTCGACCTGAGGGCGGCATATAACCTGGTAAGGATCAAGGCGGGCGATGAGTGGAAGACCGCGTTTAACACCAGGACCGGTCATTATGAATCCTTGGTTATGCCCTTTGGGTTGTGCAATGCGCCCGCAGTCTTCCAGGAATTCATCAACGATGTTTTCCGTGACCTGTTGCAGCAGTGTGTGGTGGTCTATTTGGATGACATCTTGGTATATTCTGAGTCCATGGAGGCCCACATTATGGATGTCAGACGAGTGTTGCAACGGTTACGAGAGAACAGGCTGTTCGGTAAGCTTGAGAAATGCGAATTTCACCGATCCCAGGTAACCTTCTTAGGTTACATCATTTCCGCTGAGGGATTCTCCATGGATCCTGAGAAGGTTTCGGCTGTCTTACAGTGGCCCCAGCCCAGTGGTCTCTGTGCCCTGCAGCGCTTTTTGGGCTTCGCCAATTATTATCGGAAGTTCATCAGGGACTTTTCTATGCTAGCCAAGCCTCTCACGGATCTGACCAGGAAGGGCAGTAATTTCCAGGTCTGGCCGCTCGAGGCCATCCGAGCTTTTGAGGCTCTAAAGTCCGCCTTTGTGTCGGCTCCGATTCTGTCGCATCCCAACCCTGGGTTGCCCTTTGTCCTCGAGGTGGACGCGTCTGAGACGGGAGTAGGCGCCCTTCTGTCTCAGCGTAGAACACCAGAGGGTCCTATGCTTCCTTTTGGGTTTTACTCCCGGAAACTGTCTTCCGCGGAGTGCAACTATCAGATTGGTGACAGGGAGTTATTGGCCATCGTGCAGGCCCTTAAAGAATGGAGGCACTTGCTCGAGGGTTCGGTGGTTCCGGTTCTCATCCTGACGGACCACAAGAATCTGACCTACCTTTCTGAGGCCAAGAGATTGACACCACGTCAGGCCAGATGGGCTCTGTTCTTGTCACGTTTTAATTACGTGGTCTCCTACCTACCCGGTTCCAAGAACATCAGAGCGGATGCCTTATCACGGCAGTACTCCGAGCTGTCCGGGGAGGAGTCGATTCCGACTTCGGTCATACCTCCGAATCAGATCCTGGCCGCCATTCGCACCAGCCTGACCTCTCCCCTGGGTGAGCAGATTTTGGCGGCTCAATCTGGTGCTCCCTCTGGGAGACCCAACGGCAGGTGTTTTGTGCCTGAGGAGTTGCGCACTCGGTTGTTGCGAACCTACCATAACTCCAAGGCCGCGGGGCATCCTGGAAAGAATCAGCTGTCCTGGGCTGTTTCACGTCTGTTCTGGTGGCCTTCTCTACGTTCCGACATCGCCACATATGTAGCGGCATGCTCCGTTTGTGCCCAGAGTAAGTCCCCTCGGCACCTTCCATTGGGCCTTTTGCAACCCATAGCCACCGGGGAGCGCCCATGGTCACCCCTGGGGATGGATTTCATTGTGGACCTCCCTGCATCCCGAGGCCATACGGTCATTCTTATGATTGTGGATCGGTTTTCCAAAATGTGCCACTGTGTTCCTCTCAAGAAGTTACCCTCTGCACAAGAGTTGGCCACGATTTTCGCCAGGGAGGTCTTCCGGTTGCACGGTTTGCCCAAGGAGATTGTGTCGGATCGGGGGAGTCAGTTTGTGTCCAGGTTCTGGCGCGCCTTTTGCTCCCAGTTGGGGATTCATCTCTCTTTCTCCTCGGCCTACCACCCTCAGTCCAATGGGGCCGCAGAACGATCCAATCAGGCCTTGGAGCAATTCCTTCGTTGCTATGTCTCCGATCACCAAGACAATTGGGTTGACCTCCTGCCTTGGGCTGAGTTTGCCAGGAACACGGCGGTGAACTCTTCCTCTGGGACATCTCCCTTCATGGCCAATTATGGGTTCCAACCTGCCGTGTTACCGGAGGTATTCTCTCCCCAGGATATTCCGGCTGTGGAGGATCACCTTTCCGTCCTACGTGCTTCTTGGGTACAGATCCAGAGGTCCCTTGAGGTCTCTGCGCAGCGCCAGAGACTCCAGGCTGATCGCAGACGAGCGCCCGCTCCTTCCTACCAGGTCGGAGACCGTGTATGGTTGTCCACCCGCAACCTCAACCTTCGAGTGCCCACTCCCAAGCTGGCGCCTCGCTTTGTTGGTCCCTTCCGAGTGCTTCGCAGGGTAAACCCGGTAGCCTATGCCCTTGCGCTTCCTCCTGGCATGCGGATCTCCAACGTGTTTCATGTCTCCCTGTTGAAGCCATTAGTGTGTAATCGTTTCACTTCCTCGGTTCCTCGGCCCCGTCCGGTCCAAGTGGGCAATCGTGAGGAATATGAGGTGAGCAATATCCTGGACTCACGCCTGGTCCGCGGTCGGTTGCAGTTTTTGGTCCATTGGCGTGGTTATGGTCCAGAGGAGCGTTCCTGGGTTCCCTCCGCAGATGTCCATGCTCCTGCTTTGCTCCGAGCCTTCCACGCACGCTTCCCTCAGAAACCGTTCCTTACTCCGCGGAGGAGGGGCCCTTGAGGGGGAGGTACTGTCATGGTCTTACCTTCTTACTGTTCTCCTTCGTTTGACATGTGCTGGCGGCCATCTTGGTTTCTGGGTTTCTTGTAGCCTCCCACCCTGCGGCTTCTCCTTCCCACTGGGAGGAGCTGGATGGCTAGCTCATATATATAGGAGGTCTGTGGCTTCAGTTCCTTGCTTGGTCCTCCTGTGTTCACATGCTTCTAAGACTGCTGCTGCTTCTGGTTCCTGATCCTGGCCTCGTCTGACTACCCCGTTGGTTCCTGATCCTGGCTTCGTCTGACTACCCTGCTGGTTCCTGATCCAGGCTTTCTCTGACTACCCTTCTGGTTCCTGACCTCTGTCTACGCAAGACCCTGCTACGGCTTAGCCATCCGTTTGGACTTTTGCTTACAGCTTGATTTTCAATAAAGCCTTCTTATTTCCACTTATCTCTTGTTGTACGTCTGGTTCATGGTTCCATGACAAGTATTAATTGTAACCAGTGCGCCCCCCCTCCCTCTATATTCATCGGTGGCCAGTGCGGATTCCCAGTATTAAATATGACCAGTGCGGCCTCCCCCTCCCTCCCTCCCCAGTATTAAATATGACCAGTGCGGCCCCCCTCCCTCTATATTCATTGGTGGCCGGCCAGTGCGGATTCCAAGTATTGTGACTAGTGCGGCCTCCCCTCCCCCCCTCCTAATTAAAATCACCCCTCCCCCCAATCATTGGTGACAGCGGAGAGTACCGATCGGAGTCCCAGCTTAAATCGCTGGGGCTCCGATCGGTTACCATGGCAGCCAAGACGCTATTGCACTCTTGGCTGCCATGGTTACTTGGCAATAAATACAAGCATTATACTTACCTGAAGAGCTGCGATGTCTGTGTCCGGCCGGGAGCTCCTCCTACTGGTAAGTGAAAGGTCTGTGCGGCGCATTGCCTATAAGTTAATTACAGGAGGAGGGGGGGTCTGCCCCCTGCTGCCTGGCAGCATCTGCCAGGCAGCAGGGGGCAGTCATGTACACAGTTCTCAGTATATTCTAACATGAAGCGTCCCCATCACCATGGGAACGCCTCTGTGTTAGAATATACTGTCGGATATGAGTTTTACGATGTAGCTCAAATCCGATGGTATATTCTAACATAGAGGCGTTCCCATGGTGATGGGGACGCTTCAAGTTAAAATATACCATCGGATCGGAGAAAACTCCGATCTGATGGTATATTAATAGGGACTCCTATAGTGTCAGTGTCAGGAATAATCCTAGAGTGTCAGCTAAAGACTTACAAAAGTCTCTGGCATATGCTAACATCCCTGTTAGCGAATCTACGATACGTAACACACTAAACAAGAATGGATTTCATGGAGGATAACACAGAGGAAGCCACTGCTGTCCAAAAAAACATTGCTGCACGTTTACAGTTTGCACAAGAGCACCTGGATGTTCCACAGCAGTACTGGCAAAATATTCTGTGGACAGTTGAAACCAAAGTTGAGTTGTTTGGAAGAAACACACAACACTATGTGTGGAGAAAAAGAGACACAGCACACCAACATCAAAACCTCATCCAAACTGTGAAGAATGGTGGTGGGGGCATCATGGGTTGGGGCTGCTTTGCTGCATCAGGGCCTGGACGGATTGCTATCATCGAAGGAAAAATGAATCCCCAAGTTTATCAAGACATTTTGCAGGAGAACTTAAGGCCATCTGTCCACCAGCTGAAGCTCAACAGAAGATAGGTGTTGCAACAGGACAATGACCCAAAGCATAGAAGTAAATCAACAACAGAATGGCCTAAACAGAAAAAAATACGTCTTCTGGAGTGGCCCTCCAGAAAGTGATTCACACCAGACATCCCAAGAATATTGCTGAACTGAAACAGTTCTGTAAAGAGGAATGGTCAAGAATTACTCCTGACCGTTGTGCACGTCTGATCTGCAACTACAGGAAACGTTTGGTTGAAGTTATTGCTGCCAAATGAGGTTCAACCAGTTATTAAATCCAAGGGTTCACATACTTTTTCCACCTGCACTGTAAATGTTTACATGGTGTGTTCAATGAAAACATGGTAACATTTAATTCTTTGTGTGTTATTAGTTTAAGCAGACTGTGATTGTCTATTGTTGTGACTTAGATGAAGATCAGATCACATTTTATGACCAATTTGTGCAGAAATCCATATTATTCCAAAGGGTTCACATACTTTTTCTTGCAACTGTATTTATATATATATATATATATATATATATATATATAGATCCAGTAAAGAGATTCAGGCAGCACTCCCTTTAGTGCAAATATAGAAATGCAGGTGCCCGCGGTGGTCCCTCGATATGGGACAAATTCAGTAGAGAAGAAAAGTCTGCGGCACTCCTTTAAGTAAAAAAGTGAAATTTATTCACACATGTCAGACAACGTTTCGGTCCTCTCACAGGACCTTTTTCAAGTCAAGTGACTTGACTTGAAAAAGGTCCTGTGAGAGGACCGAAACGTTGTCTGACATGTGTGAATAAATTTCACTTTTTTACTTAAAGGAGTGCCGCGGACTTTTCTTCTCTCTATATATATATATATATATATATATATATACACAGGAAAAATGGCGGCACTGGAACACAATCAAAGAAAAAGAGGGTGCACGTCTCCAGGGGAATAGGCTTCTTACCCCAATGTATAATCCAGAAAAATGGGCGGCACTCCGATAAAGATGACAAGTGAACTTTATTCACCCAGGTGGTGCAACGTTTCGGTTCTTCACTAGAACCTTTTTCCTAGAAAAAGGTTCTAGTGAAGAACCGAAACGTTGCACCACCTGGGTGAATAAAGTTCACTTGTCATCTTTATCGGAGTGCCGCCCATTTTTCTGGATTATATATATATATATATATATATATATATATATATATATATATCTTCTAATATATAAAGCTGAGTGTATGTGTATACTAAAGGAATCTGCACTGTTGCATTTACAATCATGAAATTTGGCACATAGGTACATCAGGTGTCCGTGAAGGTTTTAGAACAGGTGTAACAATATTACAGGCTATAGCTACTAGAAGAGGGGTCGTTGATCCAGGGATTTATTCTGATTGCCTGATTGGAGTCGGGAAGGAATTTTTATTCCCCTAAAGTGAGGAAAATTGGCTTCTACCTCACAGGGTTTTTTTTTTGCCTTCCTCTGGATCAACTTGCAGGATGACAGGCCGAACTGGATGGACAAATGTCTTTTTTCGGCCTTATGTACTATGTTACTATGTAGGTCTCATCTCTCTAGGACGTACTGTTCCTGAGATATTTCCAAAAAATGCATTAGCCAATAGAAGCTTGGTCACATGACCCTTATTAGCCAATAGAAGCTCTCAGGTCCTTCAGCCTCCACATACAGTTTTACTTCAGGTTTCCATAACAACCCAGCCATTTATCTTCACTGCTGTAGGAGAGCTTTAAAGGAAATCTGTCACCAGGATAATTGCTATTGAAGTAAAGCTGTGGCCTAATAGCACTTAGTACCTTATTTCAAGATGTGCCTTTGTTCCAGCAATAGATGTTTTTATCCGCTGAAAATCCAGTTTATTTGGTATGCAAATGAGCCAGTAAGGTGCCCAGAGTGGCGTCACTCTTGCAGGAAGGAGCCAAGACACACCCCCTGCCACAATGTGTCCACCCTCAAAAGACTTAAAACCCCGCCTCTAGGTCCCACTAAGCCATGCCCCAGCTGCAGGGGTGGGAGGGATGGTGACTTTCTCCCTGCAGATCACACTCAGACAGTACAGTGCTACTGTCTTAGAGTGAGCTGTTTAAAAGGCCACGCCTCCCCCACTCCTCAACCGACAGATTGAAAAATTAAGTTAAAAATCAACTTCTAGCCACGCCCAGATCTGGTTAGACCACGCCACTCCTGAGCCGACGCGGATTGAAAAAAATGAAGGTAAAAATCTACTTCTGTCAGCTGCAGGGGTGGGAGGGAGGGTGACTTTCTCCCTGCAGCTCACACTCACTTAGGCTCCACTACACTTAGGCTCCATTCAGACGTCCGTAGTGCATTGCAGATCCGCAAATTGCGGATCCGCAATACACCCAGCCGGCACACCCATAGAAATGCCTATTCTTGTCCGCAATTGTGAACAAGAATAGGACATGGAAAAAATATGGGGGATTCAGCCCGAACAACCCTCCAGGAGAGGTATATAGTGGGCTCAGCATGCATGTTGGTACTTGCATCCCTGGATCCGATGAAAGCTGTAATGGCACCGGACGGGGTTAAAAGCAGAGTGTGCTTGGTGTGCATGCTGTACCTGCGCTCCCTGGACTTTGTGTGGCTGTCATGGCCCATAACAGATAGGAACTAGTGTTAGGGACCACTCATGAAGGCGACCTTGACGTGGTGAGTGGCTTAATACGCTTTGGCCAAAATGTACACCAATGCCTTATTCAACATCCAGCATAAAGGCAGGGCAGAGTGCTGGTTGCAGAGTGCGATTGCATTTGTGTTTTTGCGTTTGTAAGAATAGGACATGCTCTATTTTTTTCTGGAGCTGCAGACCGGAAGATCTGGGTCGTGCTCCGGAAATGTGGATGCGGACAGCACACTGTGTGCCGTCCGCATCTCTTCCGGCCCCATATAGAATGAAAGGGTCCGCACCTGTTGTGCATAATTGCGGAACGAATGCAGACCCATTCTACAGACGTGTGACTGGACCCTTAGGCTTAGTTCACACGAACGTGTGTGATCTGTGGCCGTATTGTGGCCCGCAAATCGCAGGCCGCAATACACGGCCACAGTCCTGTGTGCATTCCGCATCACTGATGCAGACCCATTCACTTCAATGGGTCCGCAAATCCGGAATCGTGGAACGGTCGCATGGGACGGGACCCCTCGAAAGCACTACGGAGTGCTTCCGTGGGGTTACGTCCCGTACCTCCGTTCCGCAAAAAGATAGAACATGTCCTATCTTTTAACGGAACGGGCGGATCGCGGACCCATTAAAGTGGATGGGTCCGCAATCCGATGCGGCTGACCTACGGCCGGCGATCGTGCATTGCGGCCCGCTATTTGCGGGCCACAGCCTGAGCACGGGTCACACACGTTCGTGTGAACTCGGCCTTAGAGTGAGCTGTTCAAAAGGACACGCCCCTGACCCGGTTAGGCCACGCCCCTACCACTCCTCTGCCGACTGAGATTGAAAAAATTGAAGTTAAAAAATCTATTACTAGGTCCTGCGAAGTCACGCCCAGATCTGGTTAGGCCATGCCCCCTTTTTTTCTTAGCCGACAGGGATTTTAAAAATGAAGGTAAAAATCAACTTCTGTCAGCTGCAGAGGTGGGAGGGAGGGTGACTTTCTCCCTGCAGATCACACTCAGACAGTACAGTGCTGCTGTCTTAGAGTGAGCTGTTCAAGAGGCCACGCCCCCGATCCAGTAAAGGCCACTGTTAAGGGGCAGTCCCCTGTGGAAGTCACTCTCAAGGGGGTGGTATGCTGTGAAAGTCACTGTTAAAGGGGAAGGTTGCTGTAAAGGTCAAAGTTAAGGGGGTGGGCTGCTGTGGAGGTCCAATTTTAAGGGACGGGGCACGGTGGGGGGGGGTCAGTCTTAAGGGGCAGAGTGCTGTAGATGTCACTGTTATAGTGGATACTGTCGATATCTTTTAATGACACACACAAACATTAAATGAAATAGATTAAATATACCCAAGCGAAGCTGGGTCCTTCTGCTAGTCTATATATATAATGTATAGGCATATGGTGTTGATACGATGCAGCTCATTTCGATCACAGTGTTAGGCGTGTTAGGTGTACTTTATTTACCTCAGCTCAGCAACTTCTTTACAAGGGTCTGAATGAGTTTGCTGTTGAATGCAATCCCCCAAACTCTTTTTCTTTCAACAAAACAAAATAAAAGAATTGTTCCGTTGCTTTCCATCTGCCTCATTATTCCTGAGGGCCTTATTAGCATAATAACTGCAAGAGCTTAAATCAAATCAAAGCATAAAACACCAAGCAACAACACAGTATTGTGTTAATAGCAGGTGACTGGTGGCATCAGATGTTCAAAAAATGGAAAACAATAAAACTCCCAAAATTTAAGAAATTGTGAAAAATATTTTATTATGGCATAAATGACAAATAAATGTAATGCTTAAATTTGGGTGTGAAATACAAAGGGCGTACTGATAATTACAAATACAATAGGTATAAAAAAAATTACTTGAACGATGGTTTAACATGTTCGGTTTTTGGACCCTTCTTGGTGAGGCCTGGATTTCTGCATTTCCTATTTTTTATCTGGGTGAATTTCCTCTGTTTTATGTTTTAGGTAAGTTCATTTTAATCTTTGTATAATGACAAATGATTCAGATATTTCCTTACGCCTCAATTCCTTACTATTGTTCAGATACCAGCTCGCTGCCAGAAAAAGAAAACCCTGTTCAAATCTATAGGGTGAAAACCTGCTTTTTGCAGGGATTTCTGCAACTGAACATTATTTCCATACATCTAAGGCCTCATGCACACGGCCGCGGCCGTATTGCAGCCCGCAAACATTTGAATGGGTCCGCAATTCGGAGCTGCCGTACGGGACGGAGGCACTGAACCCCACGGAAGCACTATGGAATGGTACTGTGGTGTTTCTGTCCGTGCCTCCGCCCCACCCAAAAAATAGAACATGTTCTATTTTTTTGCGTGGCGAACAGATCACGGACCCATTTAAGTTGAATGGGTCTCGATCCGTCCCGGCCGCTGCATGGACGTTGCCCGTGCATTGAGGACTGCAAATTGCGGTCCCCAATGCACGGAACGGCCGTGTGCATAAGGCCTAAATGAAATAGTTTCGGCAGCATATGCGTGGATTTCAGCAATCTTTATTTAGATAAAGAGAATAGAGACACTTTCTGCAACAGATCTGTGATGTGTTTACTTACCCTAAGGCCCCTTCCACACCGGCGAGTATTCCGCGCGGATGCGATGCGTGAGTTGAACGCATTGCACCCGCACTGAATCCTGACCCATTCATTTTTATGAGGCTGTGCACATGAGTGGTGATTTTCACGCATCATTTGTGCGTTGCGTGAAAATTGCAGCATGCTCCTCTTTGTGCGTTTTTCACGTAACACAGGCCCCATAGAAATGAATGGGGTTGCGTGAAAATCGCAAGCATCCGCAAGCAAGTTCGGATGCGGTGCGATTTTCACGCACGGTTGCTAGGAGACGATCGGGATGGAGACCCGATCATTATTATTTTCCCTTATAACATGGTTATAAGGGAAAATAATAGCATTCTGAATACAGAATGCATAGTACAATAATAGCGCTGGAGGGGTTAAAAAAAATAAAACAATAATTTAACTCACCTTAATCCACTTGATTGCGCAGTCCGGCTTCTCTTCTGTCTTCATCTTTGCTGTGTGCAGGAAAAGGACCTGTGGTGACGTCACTCCGGTCATCACATAATCCATCACCATGGTAATGTCACGGACGGTGTACAGGAAACAAGACAAAGCAACATGCATATATGACTGAGTGGATCCAAAGCTAAGGAACCAAAAGGGAGACCCCTGCACAAGACCTGAGACTTTCCCTGGCTGCTCAGCCTATGCAAAGATCCCAGAGGTGGAAGGTTGCATATCCACGTACCTCGACTATATAACCCCTGAACACCCTACAATAGTGAGGGGACACGACCACCGGCTCCCTACACCAGACACGGAGGGAGTCAGGGTCACCTGGGATCCAGCAAACAGAAAATAACAGATAAATGTTCAGCACTTAACTTTGTAGCAGACTGGAAAACAAGATCAGCATGCACACACACTCCAGGAAGTAGTATAAGCCGCCCAGTGATGCATTATGGGGCGGAATTTAAAGGGATGCAATCAGTCCAACTCCATGACAGCTGAGAGAGGCTAACGAGATGAGGAACTGAACAGCACAACAAAGAGAACTCAAGGAGGAGGTTCTGAAAGGCCTCTGTCAGAGCTTCTCAGCTGTCTGGTTGTGACAGTACCCCTCCCTCTACGAGTGGACTCCGGACACTCAGAGCCCACCTTCTCAGGATGGGACCTATGGAAACCCCTGATGAGACGAGAGGCCTTAATGTCCGTCACTGGGACATCCTCTCCTCAGGACCATAACCCTCCCAATGAACAAGGTACTGAAGAGAACCGCGGACAAGATGAGAATCCACAATCCTAGAGACCTGAAATTCAAGATTCCCATCAACCATAATCGGAGGAGGAGGCAAAGGCGAGGGTACAATGCGTTGAACATAAGGTTTCAATAAGGACTTATGAAAAACATTATGGATCTTCCAAGTCTGAGGAAGATCAAGACGGTAGGCAACAGGATTGATGACAGACAGGATTTTGTAAGGCCCAATAAACCTAGGACCCAACTTCCAGGAGGGAACCTTCAATTTGATATTCTTGGTAGACAACCACACCAGATCACCAACATTCAGGTCCGGACCAAGCACACGTCTCTTATCTGCCACACGCTTATATCTCTCACTCATGCTCTTTAGATTATCCTGAATCTTTTGCCAAATAGATGACATAGACGAGGAGAATCTGTTCTCATCAGGTAAACCAGAAGACCCCTTTCCCGAGAAAGTCCCAAACTGCGGATGAAACCCATATGCACCAAAAAATTGTGACTTATCAGAGGACTCCTGACGACGGTTATTTAAAGCAAACTCAGCAAGGGACAAAAAAGAACACCAATCCTCTTGATTCTCCGCCACAAAACAGCGCAGATATGTCTCCAGATTCTGATTGACGCGCTCTGTCTGGCCATTCGACTGCGGGTGGAAAGCAGAAGAGAATGACAACCGAACCCCCAAGCGAGAACAGAAAGCCTTCCAGAATCTGGAAACAAACTGCGTGCCCCTATCAGAGACTATGTCTGAAGGAATACCGTGCAATTTGACAATGTGATCAATAAATGCCTGCGCCAGCGTCTTAGCATTGGGCAAACCAGGAAAAGGGATGAAATGCACCATTTTGCCAAAACGGTCCACCACCACCAGAATCACAGTCTTCCCCGAGGAACGAGGCAGGTCCGTTATAAAGTCCATGGACAGATGTGTCCAAGGACGGGAAGGAATGGGTAAGGGAAGGAGAGTACCTGATGGCCGTGAATGAGGGACTTTGGCACGAGCGCAAGTCTCGCAGGCTGCCACAAAACCCTCAACCGACTTACGAAGCGCAGGCCACCAGAATCTCCGAACGATGAGATCCAGTGTGGCTCTTGCCCCCGGGTGCCCAGCAAGGACCGTATCATGGTGTTCCTTAAAAATCTTGTGTCTTAAAGCGAGAGGCACAAGCAACCTCCCAGGAGGACAAAGATCAGGAGCCTCTGACTGGGCTGCCTGCACCTCTGCCTCCAATTCAGAAAAGAGAGCAGAGACCACCACACCTTCAGCCAAAATGGGACCCGGGTCTTCAAAATTCCCGCCTCCCGGGAAACAACGTGACAGGGCATCTGCCTTCACATTCTTAACTCCAGGGCGGAACGTGACCACAAAATTAAACCTAGAAAAGAACAAAGACCATCTGGCCTGTCTCGGGTTCAGAAGCTTGGCTGACTCCAAGTAGGCCAGATTTTTATGGTCAGTAAATACGGTAATAGGGTGTCTGGCTCCCTCTAGCCAATGGCGCCATTCCTCAAAAGCCAACTTGATGGCCAACAATTCCCTATCTCCCACATCGTAATTTCTCTCTGCGGAGGAGAGTTTTTTCGAGAAAAAGGCACACGGTCGCCATTTGGCAGGAGAGGAACCCTGAGACAAGACCGCCCCCACACCCACCTCAGAAGCATCAACCTCGACTATGAAGGGTAAAGAAATATCAGGTTGCACCAAGATGGGAGCGGAAGTAAAACTCTCCTTGATATTAGAAAAAGCCTTACGCGCCTCTACTGACCAAGAAGAAAAATCTACCCCCTTTCTGGTCATATCAGTGAGTGTTTAACAATAGAGGAATAATTCAAAATAAACTTCCTGTAATAATTGGCAAAGCCCAAAAACCGCATCAGCGCCTTCTGATTCTCAGGAAGCTCCCACTCAAGCACAGCGCGGACCTTCTCGGGGTCCATGCGAAAACCAGAAGCGGAGAGAAGAAACCCCAGAAATTGAATTTCTGGAACCGCAAACACACATTTTTCCAGTTTCGCATATAATTTATTCTCCCGCAGGATGAGCAAGACTTGACGTAAATGTTCCTTATGAGTTTTGAAATCAGGAGAAAAAATCAAAATGTCATCCAAATACACTAATACAAATTTTCCCATCAAATGATAAAAAATGCTGTTCACGAAATGCTGAAAAACGGCTGGGGCATTCATCAAACCAAAAGGCATAACCAAATTCTCAAAATGGCCCTCAGGGGTATTGAAGGCCGTCTTCCATTCGTCTCCTTCTCTGACCCTGACCAGGTTGTATGCCCCTCTTAGATCTAATTTGGAAAAGACTTTAGCCCCAACAATCTGGTTAAACAGGTCCGGGATCAGAGGAAGCGGATAAGGGTCACGAATAGTGATACTGTTCAGCTCCCTGAAATCCAGACAAGGTCTTAAAGAACCATCTTTTTTCTTAACAAAGAAAAAACTAGCAGCAACAGGTGACTTTGAGGGTCGTATGTGTCCTTTTCTCAGACTCTCAGAGATATAAGCACGCATAGCGATCCTCTCAGGTTGGGAAAGATTGTATAAACGAGATTTAGGCAGTTTGGCGCCTGGGATGAGATTAATAGGGCAATCGTACTCCCTGTGCGGGGGCAAATCCTGAACTCCACTCTCAGAGAAGACATCCGAAAATTCAGAGAGAAAAGATGGTACAGTCTTAGTAGCAACCTCAGAAACAGATGTTGTGAGGCAATTCTCTCTGCAAAAGTCACTCCAACCATTTATTTGCCTCGCTTGCCAATCAATGGTGGGGTTATGTTTAGTGAGCCAGGGTAGCCCCAACACTAGAGGAGTAGGCAAACCGCTAAGGACGAAACATGACACATCCTCAACATGAGCATCACTCACAATTAAACGGATATTGTGAACTATGCCCTTTAATGATTTCTGAGAAAGTGGAGCGGAATAAATAGCAAAAACCGGAATATCCTTTCCCAAAGTGCGCACCTGGAAACCATGAGTTATTGCAAATTGATTATCAATGAGATTGACCGCTGCTCCACTATCCACAAAAATCTCACAAAAAAATTTCTTGCTCTCTAGCGCCACCCTAGCAGGCAGGACAAAACAGGAACTACAAGCAAACGGAAAACCTTCAATTTCCGCCTCAACCCTGCCAATAGTAACAGACGGAACATTTTTAAAAGATTTTTTCCTGTTTGTTTCTTTATTACTCCCAGAAAACTGCCTGAATCTCCTAGAGGGACAAATATTTGCCAAATGATTTATACCTCCACAACAAAAACAAACCCTCCCATGCGAGCTGAATCTTCTATTGTCAGAAGCAATCAACCCCAGCTGCATGGGCTCCTGCTCAGAAGGGGCTGACAGCGACTGAGACCCCTGCACACAGAATGGGACCGCTGCACTGTCCTGGGACTGAGTATGACAGGAAGGAGAGATCTCTCCTCTCTCTCTAAGACGCCTGTCAATACGAACGGCCTGAGACATAGCAGAGTCCAAAGAAATAGGCCTCTCATGAAAGGCAAATGCATCTTTCAATCCCTCTGAAAGACCATGGCAAAATTGACTTCGGAGTGCAGCATCATTCCAACCAGTATCAACTACCCATCTCCGAAATTCTGAGCAGTATATTTCTGCGGATTGTTTAACCTGGCATAATAGACGTAGTCTAGACTCAGCCAGAGCAATACGATCCGGATCATCATATATCTGACCCAGGGCTAAAAAGAATTCATCCACTGAACGGAGAGGCCGTGCCCCCTCCGGCAGCGAAAAGGCCCAGGACTGAGCGTTACCCCTGAGCAGCGATATAATGATCCCCACCCTCCGTTCCTCATCACCAGAGGAATGGGGAAGAAGGCGAAAATGGAGTTTGCAAGCCTCTCTAAAATGCACAAAATTCTCACTACCCCCGGAGAACGTATCCGGGAGCGAGATCTTAGGCTCAGAACAAACTCCATGAACGCAAGCTGAACCGGTCACTTGAAGCTGAGAAAAAGTCTTACGGAGATCAGCTACCTCCAATGAAAGACTCTGGAAGCGTTCAGCCAAAAGTGAAACCGGATCCATGCTTGAGACGGTTTTGGCGGCTTATAATGTCACGGATGGTGTACAGGAAACAAGACAAAGCAACATGCATAAATGACTGAGTGGATCCAAAGCTAAGGAACCAAAAGGGAGACCCCTGCACAAGACCTGAGACTTTCCCTGGCTGCTCAGCCTATGCAAAGATCCTAGAGGTGGAAGGTTGCATATCCACGTACCTGGACTATATAACCCCTGAACACCCTACAATAGTGAGGGGACACGACCACCGGCTCCCTACACCAGACACGGAGGGAGTCAGGGTCACCTGGGATCCAGCAAACAGAAAATAACAGATAAATGTTCAGCACTTAACTTTGTAGCAGACTGGAAAACAAGATCAGCATGCACACACACTCCAGGAAGAAGTATAAGCCGTCCAGTAATGCATTATGGGGCGGAATTTAAAGGGATGCAATCAGTCCAACTCCATGACAGCTGAGAGAGGCTAACGAGATGAGGAACTGAACAGCACAACAAAGAGAACTCAAGGAGGAGGTTCTGAAAGGCCTCTGTCAGAGCTTCTCAGCTGTCTGGTTGTGACAGGTAAAAGATCATGTGATGGACCATGTGATGAACGGAGTGATGTCACCACAGGTCCTTTTTCTGCACACAGCAAAGAAGAAGTCAGAAGAGATGCCGGCTGCGCGATCAAGTGGATTAAGGTGAGTTCAAATTTTTTTTTAACCCCTCCAGCGCTATTGTACTATGCCTTCTGTATTCAGAATGCTATTATTTTCCCTTATAACCATGTTATAAGGGAAAATAATACAATCTACAGAACACCGATCCCAAGGGTACCGAACATGCCGATTTTTCTCACGCGCGTGCAAAACGCATTACAATGTTTTGCACCCGCACCTTTTCCCGCAACGCCCGTGTAAAAGAGGCCTAAAGGGCTCAAGCACACAGCAGAGCCTGTATGACATGGAGGCCGTATGGCTCCCTAGTATGCTGCTTTACAGGGTCCATCATGTACAGAGATCTCCCAAAGATGCACCTCCACATAAAGCAACTAGTGGAACATCGCACATTTTTTTCCTGCTGGATTTGTTCAGAAATGGAAGGAAAAAAAAAGTGAAATGCATCCATATGAAATCAGAGGCAGGGGGAGGTACATATGTCTCCGTACAAAACAGAGCCATGATATAGGTTGTTGTGCATGAGGCTAAGGGTGTATTACAAATTCTGGTTTTGAGTAGCATTTGTTGTTTATGACAATATATGTGTCTTTTTAATGCAAATGGCATGTAAGAATTAGGCCTCATGCACACGACCATATTTTTGGTCCGTATTTTTTGCGCATCGCACAAGGACCTATTCATTTCTATGTGTCCGCAAAATAAAATGTTTGGTGTCTGCATCCCTGCGGCCGAGCCGCAAATTATAGAGCCTTATACTTGTACGTTTTGTGGACAATAATAGGCTTTTTTACAGTGGGTGCTGCGAAAATTGTGGGATGCACACAGACCACATCTGGGTTTTTCGGGTCCACCCGCACCACCGGGCACCCGCACCCTGGAAAAAGTTTATGGTGTACCAATATGCCTTACACTTCTCCTGCCATTCATCAGCGCAGGGTGCACTATGGTGCACTATGAACAGCACAGGCAGCACATTAAATGCAGGCAGGTTATAATAGCTAAATGATAAAGTACATGGAGGATATTCTATATTAGATGTTAGTATTCAGGGTAAATTGCTACGTTGGCACTTTGCAGTAAATAAGTGGGTTTTAGGTTGCAGTTTGGGCACTTTGCTTCTAAAAGGTTCGCAATATTTCAGTTGCTGTATTATTTAACAATATCACTGCAAAAGTAGGATGTTTAAGCAGTACAGGACCGCCGCACGCAGGATCACGTCCTGGCGGCGGCCCTGTAATTCCTCCTGGACGCGCCGGCGTGTCCTCTTGCGAGACGCGAGATTTCGGGCAGAGCCGGCCCGCACATGAGCAGTGCGGGCCGGGAATCGTTAAAGGAGCATTTCGTCACCAGCCTGCCAGCCAATGATCAGCGCTGGCAGGTTGGTGACTTTTAAAAAATCTAATCAAAAGCCATATAACACCTTATATTTATAAATATAAGGTGCTAAATGGCTTCTGTGCGCCTCTGCTGGTCCTTTTCGTCGTTTGGTCCCAGCAGAGGAGCACACATCACAGTGAGTACACACCAAACACTACACTTAGCCCCCAGATCACCCCCCATCACCCCAATGAACCCCTTGATCACCCCTGTCAATCTCTAGTGAAAGGGAAAAAAGTGATCAGTGTAAACTGTCACTTTTTTTTCCCACTAGTATTGACTGTTTTAGGATAGTTTAGGCCCCTTTGCTAGGTAGTTAGCGTCGGTTAGCGCCCAGCCCACCGCACTGCAGTCGCTGATTAGCGTATCGCTAATCAGCATTGGTACTTTTATAGTATCTGTAAGTGATCAGAACTGATCACAGTCAGATCTATAATAGTATTAGTGTTACCTTAGTTCGCCTTCCACCCAAAACGCAGCGTTTGCCCGATCAGGCCTGATCAGTCGCCCACATGTGCGTTCACCCATGCCCGCCCCACCGCAGTGACAAAATTATAATTTTTTTTTTATCACTGCACAATCACTTTACAAGTGCTGCGGCGATAAAAAAATCAGTTTTGATATTTTTTTATCAATCGCAGCGGCTTCCGGTACTTCGCTAGCCTCCCATTTGTAAGACAGGCTTGCTTTTTTTCTTGGGTAGTCTCTGGGAATACCCCCTACATTTAGTTGACCAAATGGCAAGTAAGGGGTATTCTTCTGAAGAGGCCTACAGGCTTCTGACCCAGTCGGATGAGGAATGGGAACCCTCATCTGATGAATCCAGCGGGTCAGAATACGAACCTGTAGAAAGCAGTGGCAGTCTGACCCAAAGTTCGGACGAGGAGGTTGAGGTCCCTGATACCACCAGGCGTACCCGGCCCCTTGTTGCTAGACCACAGGTTGCGCAGGATCCGATTCAAGGGCAGCAGAGTGAGGTTGGCGCTGTCGGATTACGTGGTGAGGCATACACCAGCAGCGCAGCCCATCCTGGACCTAGTGCCAGCACTGCCGTACAACATGGTGAAGTGGCGAGTACCAGAAGGGAAGGGCAGTTGAAGCTGGTACGGTGGCACGTGCATTAGTTCCCCTGTCGCAGCCACCGCACAGACAGGACCGTAAAGCCCCTAGAGTCCCTAAAGTGCTGGCAAACCCTGATTGGCAGCCCCCAACTTTAGCCTCACCATTAGTTCCCCCTTTCACCGCCCAGTCTGGAGTTCGGGTTGAGACAGCTCAGATCGGATCGGCACTGGGGTTTTTTGAGCTGTTCTTGACTGCGGAGCTGTTGGACTTAGTCGTGGCAGAAACAAACCGGTATGCCACTAAATCTATAGCCGCCAACCCGGGAAGCTTTTATGCCCAGTCTTTCCGGTGGAAACCCGTCCCAAGTTTCCGAAATTAAAACTTTTCTGGGCCTTCTCCTCAACATGGGCCTAACAAAAAAGCATGAATTGCGGTCATATTTGTCAACAAACCCAATTTATCACATGCCCATGTTCTCTGCTGCCATGTCCAGGACACAATTTGAGACCATCCTGCGTTTCCTGCACTTTAGTGACAACAGCACCTCTCGTCCCAGAGGCCACCCAGCTTTTGACTGGCTCCACAAAATTCGGCCCCCTCATAGACCACTTTAACACCAAATTTGTAGATTTGTATACCCCTGAGCAAAACATCTGCATAGACGAGTCCCTTATACATTATACCGGGCGCCTTGGCTTCAAACAATACATCCCAAGCAAGCGCACCCGGTATGGAGTCAAATTGTATAAGCTCTGTGAAAGGGCCACAGGCTATATGCACAAATTTCGAGTCTATGAGGGTAAAGATCAGACCCTGGAGCCAGTCGGTTGCCCTGACTACCTGGGGAGCAATGGGAAGACAGTCTGGGACTTGGTGTCACCCTTATTTGACTAGGGGTACCATCTTTATGTGGACAAGTGTGCCCCTCTTCAGGCATTTGTTTTTAGAACAGATTGGCTGCTGTGGTACCTTGCGACCTAGTCGCCGGGGCTTCCCCCAACGGCTCGTTACCACCCGTCTTGCAAGGGGGGAGAGGGCTGCCTTGTGTAACGAAGTACCGCTCGCGGTGAAATGGAGACACAAGCGTGAAGTTTACATGCTCTCCTCCATTCACGCAGACACGACAATCCAAATTGAACGAGCAATCGGAGTAATTGAAAAGCCCCTCTTGGTCCACGACTATAATTTGCTCATGGGAGGGCTGGACTTCAATGACCAGATGTTGGCTTCCTATTTACTTTCCCGCAGAACCAGACGCTGGTATAAAAAGGTGTCTGTATATTTAAATCAATTGGCTCTGTATAATAGTTTTGTTCTCTACAGTAAGGCTTGGAGAACAAGATCCTTCCTCAAATTTCAGGAAGAGATCATTGAGAACCTCCTGTATCCAGGAGGTTCCGTTGCCCCAACCACCAGTGTAGTGAGCCGTCTACACGAGCGACATTTCCCCAATGTCGTTGCTGGTACCGCAAACCAACCGCCACCCCGGAAAAAATGTTGTGTCTATAGCAGGAGTGGAATAAGGTGTGACACCCGCTATTTCTGTCCTGACTGCCCTGACCACCCTGCCCTATGCTTAGGGGAGTGTTTCCGGAAGTACCACACACAGGAACACTTAGCATAGGGATTGCGTCACACAGGACAGGCACACAGGGCTCTTAGGGCCATTTCACTCACAGCTGCTGCAAACCTCTCCTTTCACCTGGGACAAATTGCATAATGTACTTCGCCTCATCTCTGGGCGATTTGCGCTTTGCACATTGTCCCATTGGGAAGGAGAGGTTTGTCCTATAAAAAGGTAAAAAAGCAAAACAAAAAAAAATCACCGGTAAGCAAAAAAGTTAATGTTCTGTTCCAAAAGTTCAATAAAGTTTATAAAAGTTAATGTTCTGTTCAAATGTTATTATAAAGTTCATGTTAATAAATTTATTGCGTTGCGGCCTGGTTTTTTCTTTTTTTTTTTTACCTTCTAGGTGGAGCAACCGATGAACCAGCTGCAGCACTGATGTGCATTCTGACAAAAGCATTGCGCTGCTGTCAGATTACACAAAAGTCGGTGTATGCAGCGCTGCAAGACGAGATTTCTCCTCTGCAGTAAAAAAGATACGTTTGCCGAGGCTTATGAGCTGAGGAGCGGTGTTCGTATGCTTTGGCAAACACTTTGTATATAAAAAAAAAGCAAAAAAAAAACGGCAATGATTTATTCATCCACATCGATTGATGTGAATGGAGAAATCGGGTTTGCCAGGGCATACGAGCTAAGTGGGTTTGGATGTTGGGCGGAGCTCCTATGTCCTGGGAGACGCCTTTCCCCTCCTTTTTTTTTTTGCCAGAGATTTTTTCATCCACATTGATCGATGCGAATGAAGAAATCTGTGCCGTTCATTTTTTCTTTCAGCCCAGAGGCTGAACGGAAAAAAAAAATCTCATTACCCGTATACTCAATATAAGGAGACTAGCAGAAACTCCTAATGCTGGCCATACATGTAATGATTGCGGAGACCCTCAAATGCCAGGGCAGTACAAACACCCCACAAATGACCCCATTTTGGAAAGAAGACACCCTAAGGTATTCGCTAATGGGCATAGTGAGTTCATAGAAGTTTTTATTTTTTGTCACAAGTTAGCGGAAAATGATGTTTTTTGGGGGGGTTTTTTCTTACAAAGTCTCATATTCCACTAACTTGTGACAAAAATAAAAACTTCCATGTACTCATTATGCCCATCACGCAATACCTTGGGGTGTCTTCTTTCCAAAATGGGGTCACATGTGGGGTATTTATACTGCCCTGGCATTTTAGGGGCCCTAAAGCGTGAGAAGAAGTCTGGAATCCAAATGTCTAAAAATGCCCTCCTAAAAGGAATTAGTGCCCCTTTGCGCACCTAGGCTGCAAAAAAGTGTCACACATGTGGTATCGCCGTACTCAGGAGAAGTTGGGAAATGTGTTTTGGGGTGTCTTTTTACATATACCCATGCTGGGTGAGAGAAATATGTCTCTAAAATGACAACTTTGTATAAAAAAATGGGAAAAGTTGACTTTTAGAGAGATATTTCTCTTACCCAGCATGGGTATATGTAAAAATACACCCCAAAACACATTGCCCTACTTCTTCTGAGTACAGCGATACCACATGTGTGACACTATTTTTTAGCCTAGGTGGGCAAAGGGGCCCAAATTCTAAAGAGCACCTTTAGGATTTCACAGGGCATTTTTTACACATTTGGATTTCAAACTACTTCTCACGCATTAGGGCCCCTAAAATGCCAGGGCAGTATAAATACCCCACAAGTGACCCCATTTTGGAAAGAAGACAAGGTATTTCCTGATAGGCATAGTGAGTTCATGGAAGTTTTTATTTTTTGTCACAAGTTAGTGGAATATGAGACTTTGCAAGAAAAAAATAATAATAATAAATCATCATTTTCCGCTAACTTGTGACAAAAAATAAAAACTTCTATGAACTCACTATGCCCATCAGCGAATACCTTAGGGTGTCTACTTTCCGAAATGGGGTCATTTGTGGGGTGTTTCTACTGTCTGGGCATTGTAGAACCTCAGGAAACATGACAGGTGCTCAGAAAGTCAGAGCTGCTTCAAAATGCGGAAATTCACATTTTTGTACCATAGTTTGTAAACGCTATAACTTTTGCGCAAACCAATAAATATACACTTATTGCATTTTTTTATCAAAGACATGTAGAACAATAAATTTAGAGAAAAATTTATATAGAAATGTAGTTTTATTTGAAATATTTTACAACTGAAAGTAAAAAATGTCATTTTTTTGCAAAATAATCGGTAAATTTCGATTAATAACAAAAAAAGTAAAAATGTCAGCAGCAATGAAATACCACCAAATGAAAGCTCTATTAGTGAGAAGAAAAGGAGGTAAAATTAATTTGGGTGTTAAGTTGTATGACCGAGCAATAAACCGTGAAAGTAGTGTAGTGCAGAAGTGTAAAAAGTGGTCTGGTCATTAAGGGGGTTTAAGCTAGGGGAGCTGAGGTGGATAAAAAGAAAACAAAAAAAAAAAAATCTTAATTTATATATGTTTAAAAGTATTATGTTAAGACAGACATCCTCCAATATAATCAGATACAGGAAGATGGGATGTGTAGTAGCCACCTAGTTGATGACCAGTGCGGGCATGTACTGTAAAACACAACACCGATCAGCTATCTGGGTAAGGGTACTTTATATTGCTGCACTATAGTAATCCCTAGTGTCAGAAAGTATCTCCTAAATGTGGCTCATGTCATGTTCCAAGAAAGACAACCCAGCAGTGGTGTGATATAGCGGTGAACAACAATGTTACAGAGTTGCTAACCAATATTTTTCTTTTTACTGGACAACTTATCCCAAAATCACGGACAGCCAACATTTTTTACAGACAAAATGGAAAACGATAATGAATTATAAAGAGTAATTCATGTCTATAACTCAACATACTGATAACACCTTATTACCAGCATTTACTGTGAGCTGTAAAATGATGATAATTACCACCAAAGTAATCTAGTCAACCTGTTTTTGTTCACGGACACAAGAAAAAAGTTACTCATTTTTATGGACTGTCTAGAAATTTCTGGACAGTTGGCAACCCCACTCCGCTGCTGGGTTGAAGTAGTGTGGCTGACTGCACTGTCGGGGGCTAAAGGTGTGCTGATGTACAGCCAAGGGTGGATTGGAAACTGAAAAAAAACTAAACTCAAAGTGGACAAATGTCAAAGGCGGGTCCAAATTGGAACAATACAATTAGGAAGGGAAACAGAAGTAAACAGTGCCAGCAATACCACAGCGTAACACAAATTTCCTCCTCAGTAGAGCCAGATCCCACACAATGCAGCACAAAATACTGCCTCCCCAGCCACAATATTCAATTGTATCACCGGCTCACCGGAAAATTTCCCTGTAGGGTTTATGGCCAGTCTGCCCATGTGTACAGCTCGCTCCAACTGCAGTTAGTAGGGAAAGATATTCAGTCACTCCTATCTAGAGTCAACTTGGTACAAGACCTCTATTTTGCTCTACATGTTTTGGACTGATATATCGCGACTGCCTCCACTGTAGCTAAATAGCTAGCAAAGCGTGGTTCTCCAGAACTAATATAGCGAGTGGTGCTGGCTGCCTCAGTGGTGTGCAGCCAGATGGCCATACTAGCTCCAGAGATCTGGTTCTGCTGAGGAGGAATTTTGTGCTACACTGGGGTATTGCTATGGGGGTCAGAATATGGTAATGAAAAGAAAAAATTAGTTTTTACAAACGTTTTTTTTTTCAGTATTAAAACGCAAGAAAAACTATACATATAATAGCATACATATAATATGTGGTATCGTCATAATCATACTGACCTGGAGAATAAAGAGCACAAGTCAGTTTTACTGCATAATGAATGCCGTAAAAAAACTAAACCCATAAAACTGTGGTGGAATAGCGTTTTTTTCTAATTCCACCCCATTTGGAATTTTTTTCCACCTTCCCACTACATTTTATGCAATATTAAATAGTGCCATTATAAAGTACAATTTTTCCGCAAAAAACAAGTCCTCATACAGGAAGGCTTGGAGCAAAAAACAAAAAAATTAATACGGAAAATAGGTGCATCAGAAAGGGGTTAAATGGGACCTTCAAACCTACATTGCAGTAGAAAAAAATTCTTGCCGCAGTTTCTATGTGGAAACTGTGCTAGATGGCTGTCATGGATTAAATCCAGGGAATGGACTAAATCCGGTATGTACGGTAGTTCTGTGCCAAGTACAACTGGTGTAGACTTTAATTATAATACTGTATGGCCTCATGCACACAATCGTATGTATTTTGCGTCCACTGTGAACTGAGAATATATTTTTATTTTTGTACTGAAATAGGCCACTAAATGCTTTCAAGACATATAACCGGCGCTAATGTGACCTGAGAATATATTTATATTTTTGTACTGAAATAGGCCACTAAACGCTTTCAACACAAAAAAACGCAGAAGTGAACTGAGAATATATTTTTCTTTTTGTACTGAAATACAAAATAACACATATAAACGCCGTACTGACTGACTGCTATCGTCGCTACTTCCGTGAACCCCTGCACCACTACTTCCCAGGCAGGTAGGCTGCTGTGAAGCAGGTGGTCTACCCCGGGCACGTTTGGCTCCTGACCTCCCACTGCTGCCACCCTGCTGACTCCCAGCCATGCTTTCAACACATATAACTGCCAATGTGAACTGAGAATATATTTTTCTTTATGTATTGAAATAGGCCAGTAAACGCTTTCAGCAGAAATAAATGCACCAGTGAAGTGCGTATTTATTTTTCTTTCAAAAGAAAAAGGAAAAAGTCTATATTTTTATTTCTGTACTGAATTAGGCCACTAAACGCTTTTGCCACAAATAAGTGCACCAGGAAGTGCTTATATTTTTTCTTTCTATAATAAAATAGGCCACTAAACGCTATTGCCACAAATAAGTGCACCAGTGAAGTGCGTATATTTTTTTCTTTCTGTACGCTTTTAACACATATAAAAGCACCAGTGAAATGCGTATATATATTTTTCTTTCTGTACTGAAATAGGCTGCTAAACCCTTTTGCCACAAATAACTGCACCAGTGAAGTGCGTATATTTTTTCTTTCTATAATGAAATAGGCCAATGAACGCTTTTGCCACAAATAAGTGCACCAGTGAAGTGCGTATATTATTTTCTTTCTGTACTGAAATAGGCCACTAAATGCTTTTGCCACAAATAACTGCACCAGTTAAGTGTGTATATTTTTTTCTTTCTATAATGAAATAGGTCACTAAACGCTTTTGCCACAAATAAGTGCACCAGTGACGTGTGTATATATTTTTCTTTCTGTACGCTTTCAACACATATAACTGCAGAAGTGATCTGCGTATATATATTTTTCTTGTTTGAAAAGATATAAGCTACTAAAGGCTTTTCAACATAGCACTTGCACCCCAAGAACAAATTGCTGGAAGGACAGAGCTGTATAATGGCTATTTGGATCCCCAAATAATCTTTTCCTGCACTGTAAATCGGTTTTCTAGCACTGTCCCTAGCGCCTTCTGACGTCTCTCCCTGCACTAAGATGCTGTTAAATGATTCCTTCCTTTTCCTGCACTTGTAAATCGCTTTTATGGCACTGTTCCTAGTGCTTTCTGATGTCTCTCCCTACACTAAGATGCTGTGAAATGATTTCTCCCTATCCTTTCCCTGCACTTATAAATCGTTTTTTCAGGGGTTTTTTCACAATCAGGTTTTTCCAATTGCTGTCCCTAGCGCCTTCTAACGTCTGTCCCTGCACTCAGAATGCTTGAAAAAGTCTGACTGTAAGATGGCCACTAGGGCTGTGACATCACAGGGCTGGCTGGCTGCTGATTTGCTGCATGCATGGTATTATGGGTCAGCCCGCCTTCCCAGAGTTCCTTGCCCCATGTCCTCACACGTGTGGCCGCCATTGTAGCCGCCATTTTAGGAAAAATTGTGAATCGTTACCAAGAAGCGTGAGGAAATTCGCATTAGTTAAAATTTTTCTTGAAATTCGGATGGAATTCCACTTCGTCTGATTCGATTCGCTTATCCCTAGGTATTACCATAATTGTATCAACCTGCAGAATAAAGTTATCATATATACCACATGGTGAATTTAAATTTTTGCCAACCTTACCTTCCAAAAAATGAGATAGAAAGTGATTAGGAAGCCAAATGTAACCCAAAATGTTGCCAATAAAAAGCTTTTCTGGCAAAAAATAAACCCTAATACTGCTCAGTCAACAATTATTTTATTTAAGTTATGGCTCTTAGAAACCATTTCAGCAAATTCCATGTTAGAAAATCCAGATGCTGCTCCTTCCCTTCCTTACGTATCCCCGAACAGCAGTTTCCAACCACAAATGGAGTACTTCTATACTCAAGAGAAAATAGGTAGCAAATTGTGGGGTGATATTCTCCTGTTATCCCTTGAGAAAAAGAAAGTTTGGGCCTAAAGCACAATTTTCTTGTAATTTTTTTTTACATTTTTTCATTTTCAAGTGTTATAAATTCTATGAAACGCCTATTGGGTCTGTGCTCGCTACTCCCCTTAAAAATTCTTTGGTTTGTGTAGTCTCCAAAATGTGATAACTTTTGGGGAATTTTCACTGTGGGGGTACCTCAGGGGCTCTTCACATGCAACATGGCATCCAAAGACCATTCCAGCAAAATATGCCTCTAAAAACCATATGGCGCTCCTTGCCTTATGAGCGTTGCCGTGTGCCCATGCAGCAATTTACAACCACATATGGGATGTTTCTGTAAACTGCAGAATCAAGGTAAGTTTGCTTTGTTGTTAACCTTTGATGTGTTACAAGAAAAAAAATTGATTAACCACCTCAGCCCCCCTAGCTTAAACACCCTTAATGACCAGACCACTTTTTACACTTCTGCACTACACTACTTTCACCGTTTATTGCTCGGTCATGCAACTTACCACCCAAATGAATTTTACCTCCTTTTCTTTTCACTAATACAGCTTTCATTTGGTGGTATTTTATTGCTGCTGACATTTTAACTTTTTTTTTATTAATCGAAATTTAACAAAATTTTTGCAAAAAAATGAAATTTTTCACTTTCAGTTGTAAAAATTTTTTCAAAAAAAATACATCTATATATAATTTTTTGTCTAAATTTATTGGGTAAAAAAAATGGTTTGGGTAAAAGTTATAGCGTTTACAAACTATGGTACAAAAATGTGAATTTCCGCTTTTTAAAGCAGCTCTGACTTTCTGAGCACCTGTCATGTTTCCTGAGGTTCTACAATGCCCAGACAGTAGAAACCCCCCACAAATGACCCCATTTCGGAAAGTAGACACCCTAAGGTATTTGCTGATGGGCATAGTGAGTTCATAGAACTTTTTATTTTTGGTCACAAGTTAGCGGAAAATGATGAATTTTTATTTATTTATTTTTTCCTTACAAAGTCTCATATTCCACTAACTTGTGACAAAAATTAAAACTTCCATGAACTCACTATGCCCATCATGAAATACCTTGGGGTGTCTTCTTTCCAAAATGGGTTCACTTGTGGGGTAGTTATACTGCCCTGGCATTTTAGGGGCCCAAATGCGTGCAAAGTAGTTTGAAATCAAAATCTGTAAAAAATGGCCTGTGAAATACGAAAAAAAGTGTCACACATGTGGTATCGCCGTACTCAGAAGAAGTAGGGCAATGTGTTTTGGGGTGTCTTTTTACATATACCCATGCTGGGTGAGAGAAATATCTCGGCAAAAGACAACTTTTCCCATTTTTTTATACAAAGTTGTCATTTGACCAAGATATTTATCTCACCCAGCATGGGTATATGTAAAATGACACCCCAAAACACATTCCCCAACTTCCCCTGAGTACGGCGATACCACATGTGTGACACTTATTTGCAGCCTAGATGCGCAAAGAGGCCCAAAATCCTTTTAGGAGGGCATTTTTAGACATTTGGATCCCAGACTTCTTCTCACGCTTTAGGGCCCTTAAAATGCCAGGGCAGTATACATACCCCACATGTGACCCCATTTTGGAAAGAAGACACCCCAAGGTATTCAATAAGGGGCAGGGCAAGTTCATAGAATTTTCTTTTTTTTTGTGGCACAAGTTAGCGGAAATAGATATTTTTTTAGTTTTTCTCACAAAGTCTCCCTTTCCGCTAACTTGGGACAAAAATTTCAATCTTTCATGGACTCAATATGCCCCTCACGGAATACCTTGGGGTGTCTTCTTTCCGAAATGGGGTCACATGTGGGGTATTTATACTTTCCTGGCATTTTAGGGGCCCTAAAGCGTGAGAAGTCTGGAATATAAATGTCAAAAAAATTTTACGCATTTGGATTCCGTGAGGGGTATGGTGAGTTCATGTGAGATTTTATTTTTTTACACAAGTTATTGGAATATGAGACTTTGTAAGAAAAAAAATTAAAATCTATTTCCACCCTGTCATTGATCACCCCCTGTAAGGCTCCATTCAGATGTCCGTATGTGTTTTGCGGATCCGCGGTGTCCGTGTTTTGCGGGTGATCACCCCATATAGACTCCCTGATCACCCCCCTGTCATTGATCACCCCCCTGTAAGGCTCCATTCACAGGTCCGTATGTGTTTTGCGGATCCACGGATCCATTGATCGGATCTGCAAAACACATACGGACGTCTGAATGGAGCCTTACAGGGGGTGATCAATGACAGGGGGGTGATCAGGGAGTCTATATGGGGTGATCACCCCCTGTCATTGATCACCCCCCTGTAAGGCTCCATTCAGAGGTCCGTATGTGTTTTGCGGATCCATGGATCCATGGATCGGATCCGCAAAACACATACGGACGTCTGGTCGGTAGGTAGAAAGAATATGCAGCGGCACTCACCGGTAGCGTTCAATCAGCTTTATTCAGCCACGATAAGACAGGGGGTGGACAAGTCAAACACGCAGTGACAGCGGCGGCCGTTTCGCGCTAATTGCGCTTCATCAGGCTGTGCTTCAATGCGCATATGTGTCCACACTTCCTTTAACCTCTAGTGCAGGCCGACGTCATACAAATGGACGAATCGGGCCGCACATAGGTGAAAGAGGTTGCGCTTAACAACTAAACACATGGACAAATGCAACAAGTTTGCAACATTTCAGCAACAAATCAGCAGAACACCAGACACAAACATACAAGTAAGTAGGACACATATGAATGTAAAATCAAGAATTTTTGATTACAGGAAAGGGCTGAGGTCGTTTCTATCATTCAATCCAAGCTCTCCCAAAGCTTGTGTGCGCAGGATCCACCGGGCTTCCCTCTGCAGGAGGAGGCGGTGTCTATCCCCTCCCTGGGGAGGAGTGGGTACTGTTTCTAAACCGGAGAACGAAATGCAACTAGTATCCCCATTATGGGCCTCTTTGACATGTTGGATGAATCTAGGGCACCCCTTTCCTGTTCTTATAGAATTCAGGTGTTCCCTAAACCTTTCAAACAGGCACCTGATAGTTTTGCCGATATAAAATCGACCGCAGGGGCACAATAGTAGATACACTACATATGTGCTCCTGCAATTAATAAAGGTGTTCACTTTATGTTGGGTACCTGCAAACCAAATGGATTTCTTCAGGGAGTTATAATTGCAAAAAGAGCAGTTGCCACACTTGAAATTCCCTTTAGGTAAATTGCTGTCAAGCCAATTCTCGTTCCTACTGGGCTTAAACCTGCTTCTGACTAGTCTGTCTTTTATGGTATGCGCCCTTCTAAAGGAAATCAGTGGTTTCTGTTCAGTGAGTTCGCACAGGCTTGCATCTCTCCTCAATACGTCCCAATTTTTAAAAATAACGGAGCGAATGCGCTCTGCCATGGGACTATACTTAAATGAAAATGCAAACCTCCTGAAATCAGCGTCCCTTTGTTTGTTTTCATAGTTGACCCTCCTAAGTAGACTATCTTGGGAGAAATCCTTCTCAACCTTCCTCATGTCCTCCTCCAATGGTTCTTCAGGATACCCTCTCTCTATGAGGCGTTTTTTTAGTTCTTCTGCCTGCCTGCAATAACTGCTATTTTTACTGTTAATGCGCCTTAATCTGACAAATTGTCCGTAAGGTACAGCTCTCTTCACGCAGGGAGGATGGAAGCTGTCATGGCGGAGCAAGGAGTTGGTCGCCGTGGGCTTACGAAAGCCCTCCGTGACCAACTCGTCGCCTTCCACCACGACAGCCACATCCAAGAACTCCAATCTGGAACCTCCAAAATTGAGGGTAAACGTCATACCCATGTCATTACCATTTAGGAAACCTACGAACTCCCTACACTCGCTTTCAGTACCCTCCCACACTATGAATACGTCATCCACGAACCGTAGATAAGTTTTAAGTTTGGATACATACGGGTTTGTGATAGAGTAAATGTACCTATCCTCAAATCTAGCAAGGTACATATTAGCGAATGTACAGGAGACGGGGGTCCCCATGGCCGTACCAACCTTTTGTTTTATTTGCAGCCTAGATGCGCAAAGAGGCCCAAAATCCTTTTAGGAGGGCATTTTTAGACATTTGGATCCCAGACTTCTTCTCACGCTTTAGGGCCCTTAAAATGCCAGGGCAGTATACATACCCCACATGTGACCCCATTTTGGAAAGAAGACACCCCAAGGTATTCAATAAGGGGCATGGCAAGTTCATAGAATTTTTATTTTTTTTGTGGCACAAGTTAGCGGAAATAGATATTTTTTTAGTTTTTCTCACAAAGTCTCCCTTTCCGCTAACTTGGGACAAAAATTTCAATCTTTCATGGACTCAATATGCCCCTCACGGAATACCTTGGGGTGTCTTCTTTCCGAAATGGGGTCACATGTGGGGTATTTATACTTTCCTGGCATTTTAGGGGCCCTAAAGCGTGAGAAGTCTGGAATATAAATGTCAAAAAATTTTTACGCATTTGGATTCCGTGAGGGGTATGGTGAGTTCATGTGAGATTTTATTTTTTGACACAAGTTAGTGGAATATGAGACTTTGTAAGAAAAAAAATTAAAATCTATTTCCACCCTGTCATTGATCACCCCCTGTAAGGCTCCATTCAGATGTCCGTATGTGTTTTGCGGATCCGCGGTGTCCGTGTTTTGCGGGTGATCACCCCATATAGACTCCCTGATCACCCCCCTGTCATTGATCACCCCCCTGTAAGGCTCCATTCAGAGGTCCGTATGTGTTTTGCGGATCCACGGATCCATTGATCGGATCTGCAAAACACATACGGACGTCTGAATGGAGCCTTACAGGGGGTGATCAATGACAGGGGGGTGATCAGGGAGTCTATATGGGGTGATCACCCCCTGTCATTGATCACCCCCCTGTAAGGCTCCATTCAGAGGTCCGTATGTGTTTTGCGGATCCATGGATCCATGGATCGGATCCGCAAAACACATACGGACGTCTGAATGGAGCCTTACAGGGGGGTGATCAATGGCAGGGGGGTGATCAGGGAGTGTATATGGGGTGATCACCCCCCTGTAAGGCTCCATTCAGATGTCCGTATGTGTTTTGCGATCCGATCCATGGATGCGTGGATCCGTAAAACACATACGGACATCTGAATGGAGCCTTACACGGGGGTGATCAATGACAGGGGGGTGATCAATGACAAGGGGGTGATCAGGGAGTCTATATGAGGTGATCAGGGGTTCATAAGGGGTTAATAAGTGACAGGGGGGGTGTAGTGTAGTGTAGTGGTGTTTGGTGCTACTTTACAGAGCTACCTGTGTCCTCTGGTGGTCGATCCAAGCAAAAGGGACCACCAGAGGACCAGGTAGCAGGTATATTAGACGCTGTTATCAAAACAGCGTCTAATATACCTGTTAGGGGTTAAAAAGATTGCATCTACAGCCTGCCAGCGAACGATCGCTGCTGGCAGGCTGTAGATCCACTCGCTCACCTTCCAATCCTGTGAACACGCGCGCCTGTGTGCGAGCGTTCACAGGAAATCGCGCGCCTCGCGAGATGACGCATAGATGCATGACTCTGCCTGGGACAGCCGTCTCCGGAACGCGATCCTGCGTTAGGCGGTCCGGAGGCGGTTAAAATGGAAAATCTGGGAAAAAAACGGTGACATTTGGAAATGTAACCTTCAATTGTGCTTTAATTCCTGTGGAATACGTAAAGGTTAACAACATTTCTAAAATCAGTTTTGAATAGTTGGAGGGGTGTAGTTTCTAAAATGGGGTAATTTATGGGTGGTTTCTATTATGTCCCTCCTCTAGAGCTGAATTAGTCCTTATAAAAGTTTATTTTGGAAATTGTCTTGAAAATTTCCAAAATTGCCTCTAAAATTCTAAACCTTCTAACGTCCTAAAAAAACTATATAATATTACCAAAATGATGCCAACATAAAGTAGACATATGGTGAATGTTAATTATTAAGTATTTTATGAGCTATCACTATCTGTCTTAAAAGAAGAATGATTCTAATATAGGAAATTGAGAATTTTTCCAAAATTTTTAATGAATAAAGGTAAAGGATATTGACTCAAATTAACCATTAATTTGACTGGCTATGAGCTGCGATTGGCCAGTGCTGCAGCAAGGGACACGCCTCCTACAAAAAATCAGTCCAATACAACAGACGAAGCTGAGACACCGGAGCCTATACCGGGCGAGCGGAGCGGCGCCTAGGCATACTAGTAAGTGCAGGGGGACCCCTGGGCGCCGCTCTGCCCACAGGTATAGTTAGTTTTTAGTTTGTATACGAGTGAAAGGTCCTCTTTAAGTCTCCTTATTGCCTCTAATCTGATTACTCACCTGCCCCACTTTCCCCCACGAACAGAGCAGAGCAGGTCTGCTCCAGTCTGTGCTGTTACTGTCATTGCAAGAGGGGCAATGACATCACTGCACCGTGCCTGCACTAAACCACTGATGACAGAGGAATGGTGCAGCAGAGAGCTTCACCATTGTATTCAACTGTATTTACGGCCTGAGGATGCAGATAGAGCCGAAATCAGGATATGCCGTGCTCTGGACAGCTGGCATCCGCCATCCAGAATCGGACTGCAGTCTACTAGTTGAGGAGCCCTGATGTATATTAACATATTTTTAGTTGCATGAAAAATATACAGTCTTCGTTACTGCCCACCAGATGTCCCCATTGATTTAATCTAGTCTTAGATGTTAACGCTTCAGAACAACACCTCAGGCCTGAATTACCCAGTCAAATTTTCATACAGGTTTAGATGCATTTCTTAATACATTCTTTTAGCCAAACCTAGTAGTGAATCCTGAAGGGGAAGGAAACGCGTAATGTCATTTCATATAATGTTTTATAAAGAAGTCTGGATCAGTAGCCTTACTGCGAGATGCACATACGTATCTTTTTCTGCTGTGCTATTTTTTTAGCTATCTACAATGCAAAAAACAATGCGTAATATGAAAAAAAGCACAAGTGCACTCCACCATGGCTGACATGCAAAAGCAAACCTGTATGTAGCAGCACCATGCTGGTCTTACCTTGTTTCTGGCATTGTACATTTGGGGAGTGTCTGCACTTTTGCTCATCTATCCAAGGCTTTTAAATAGTATAGCTGGATCCTGCATTGCCCTTAATTTTGTAGGCCTAGTCAAGGAGAGGCAAGTCTCATCTATCTATAGTGTCGGACTGAGGTACCTAGGGCCCACCAGTAAAATTTATTTTGGGGGCCCACCGTACGGATACATTCAAATATAATAAATAATCTAACACGTTTTTTACATGAACACAGGCTGGTTGAGGTTCTGTTCATTGAATATATGTATGTAGTGCGGTAAGTCTACTGTGTTATGTGCCACTTGTGCTGGGGGTGGGAGACTAGGGGCCCACCTTGCTCAGGGGCCCACCGGGGGGATTCCCCTGTACCCCTGTGGGCGAGTCCGAGCCTGCATCTATCTATCTATCTATCTATCTATCTATCTATTTATCTATCTATCTATCTCATATGTACAGTATCTCTTATCTGTAATCTGACCGTCTTTCTGTCTGTCCGTCTATATCTATCTATCAATCATTTATCTCATATCTATCTATCTATCTATCTATCGTTCTTTGCTCCCCATCCAGTATCCAGTGTAAATAACCAGTGGACACCTCTGTTCTCCATGACACCTCCTCTGCCAGCAGAACTCTCGCCATCGGCCTCCTAGTTTCCATAGTTACTCTGCATTTGTTGCAGAACAAGCATCTATTGTTGCAGAATCATTCATTTCCCTCATCACTCGACCTGAGCAAGATTAGAGATGTGCTCTCTCATAAACAAGTAGCTGGAGTTAAATATTTGTAATATCACGAGGAAAAGGCAGCTCTAGAATTTACAGCAAAGTGCAGCACATGCGCAGTACACTCACTGTTAAAGTGAAGCTCCACCTTTGATTAGCATTGCTTCTGTGGTCAGCACGTGTAAAATCTAGCATTTTCTTTTAAACTTTCATGTTGCCCTTCTTGCTATTTTTATTAATTTTTTGAATTTGTCTCAGGAGTGATAGCTGTTGGCCAACTGAGTGTTCAGCCGACAGCTATTTATGTGTATGGCCATTGATGATTATTTATCAGACACTAGGACACATTTCATGTGTTGGTAAAATGTTTTCCCTGGGTCAGCGGCGTAGCTATTAGGGAAGCAGCTGCTTCAGGGCCCGAGCTCAGAAGTGGCCCGGGAGCAGTCATTGTACTTGGTCACCCCGGGCCCCTGTCAGAGCAGCTGACTTCTCCTGCAGCGGGTCCAGAGTCCTGCACTTGCACCTCTGACCTGACATCAGTGACATTGCTCCGCCTCTCCCTCTCCTCAGTTCTGATGATGGACAGTGACCAGCATCAGGATGGTCCAATGTGGGCGGAGCTAGCATATTCCTGCCCCTTTCCTACCCGCAATTCCTGCAGCCTGAAGCTTCCATGCCTAGCATGCTGAACATCAGTTGGATTGCCACAACTGCACCAGTGATGTGAGTGGCAGGGGAACTGGGGTTATATTCAGCTTTCCCAGACTGTGCACATGTGACCTGCAGGACAGTAGGAAATCTGGATGAATTGTATCATGAGATGTCATCCAGCTTCCCTGCTATCCTGCATGGCACAAGTGCAGAGGCATTGGAGTATGGGGGAGAGGCACAGCAGGAAAGTGTCTATATATGTGAATAGTATATGGGTGCGTCCATTTATGTGGTGACTCTGTGTATGAATGCATCCATCGATGTGGAGAGTGTGTGTATGAGTGCATCTATGTATATGGTGAGCACATGTATGAGTGCGTCCATGTATGTGGACAGTGCGTGTAAGATTGCATCTATGTATATGTTGAGTTGAGGGCGTGTATGAGTTTGTCCATGTATGTGGGGAGTGTGTCTATGTATGTGGAGAGTGCATCCATGTATATGGTGAGTGTGTATATGAGTGCATCTATGTATATGGTGAGCACATGTATGAGTGCGTCCATGTTTGTGGAGAGTGTGTGTATGACTGAGTCTATGTGAGTGATGAGTGTGTCCATGTATGTGGAGAGTGCGTGTATGAGTGCATTCATGTATGTGGAGAGTGCGTGTATGACTGCATCCATGTATGTGAAGAGTACGTCCATGTATGTGGAAAGTGTGTGTATGACTGAGTCCATGTATGTGGAGTGTGCGTCCATGTATGTGGAGAGGGCATGTATGACTGCATCCATGTATGTCGAGAGTGAGTCCCTGTATGTGGAGAGTGCGTGTATGACTGCGTCCATGTATGTGGAGAGTGCGTGTATTAGTGCGTCCATGTATGTGGCGAGTGTGTGTATGACTGCATCCATGTATGTGGATGACTGCATCTCTGTATGTGTAGAGTGCGTGTATGACTGCATCCCTGTATGTGGAGAGTGTGTGTATGACTGCATCTATGTATGTGGAGAGTGCGTGTATGACTGCATCCCTGTATGTGGAGAGTGTGTGTATGACTGCATCTATGTATGTGGAGAGTGCGTGTATGACTGCGTCCATGTATGTGGAGAGTGCGTGTATGAGTGCATCCATGTATGTGGAGAGTGCGTGTATGACTGCATCCATGTATGTGGCGAGTGCATCCATGTACGTGGAGAGTGCGTGTATGACTGCGTCCTTGTATGTGGGGAGTGCATCCATGTACATGGAGAGTGCGTGTATGACTGCGTCCATGTATGTGGAGAGTGTGTGTATGACTGCATCTATGTATGTGGAGAGTGCGTGTATGACTGCGTCCATGTATGTGGAGAGTGCGTGTATGAGTGCATCTACGTATATGGTGAGCGCATGTATGAGTGCGTCCATGTATGTGGAGAGTGCATCCATGTACGTGGAGAGTGCGTGTATGACTGCGTCCTTGTATGTGGGGAGTGCATCCATGTACATGGAGAGTGCGTGTATGACTGTGTCCATGTATGTGGAGAGTGTGTGGATGACTGCATCTATGTATGTGGAGAGTGCGTGTATGACTGCGTCCATGTATGTGGAGAGTGCATGTATGAGTGCATCTACGTATATGGTGAGCGCATGTATGAGTGCGTCCATGTATGTGGAGAGTGCATCCATGTACGTGGAGAGTGCGTGTATGACTGCGTCCTTGCATGTGGGGAGTGCATCCATGTACGTGGAGAGTGCGTGTATGACTGCGTCCATGTATGTGGGGAGTGCGTGTATGACTGCGTCCATGTATGTGGAGAGTGCGTCCATGTACGTGGAGAGTGCGTGTATGACTGCGTCCATGTACGTGGAGAGTGTGTCTATGTACGTGGAGAGTGCGTGTATGACTGCGTCCATGTACGTGGAGAGTGTGTCTATGTACGTGGAGAGTGCGTGTATGACTGCGTCCATGTACGTGGAGAGTGCATCCATGTACGTGGAGAGTGCGTGTATGACTGCGTCCATGTACGTGGAGAGTGTATCCATGTATGTGGGGAGTGCGTGTATAAATGTGTTCATGGCTGCAGAATGAAAGGTACAGAGGCTAAAATACTTGTGGATTTGTAGAGGTAAAATAGGACATGTCTATTACAATTGCAGCACAGGTTTTAAAGGGTTTGAGTTGGATATAAACTCCGCCAGCATATGTAAATGTTAAAAAACAATAAAGTCATGCTAAAAATGAGAGGCAAATAAATACAGTAAATAAAATAGCCATATGAGAGGGGTTTGCACAGGAGGGGGGGGGGGGGAAGGTTACAAAAAATTTGCTGTGGGGCCCAGTCAGTTCTAGCTACGCCTCTGCCCTGGGTATTAACACATGCAATAATTAGGATAAATACATTCATCCATGCGACCTATCTGGTGGAGCAACACGTTTTCTATGCTGTACAGAGTAGCACTGAATAGAAGATTTAATAGGGTAACCAACTGAGTTGTATGGAGCATGACTATACCTCTGTATGCCTCTGATTTTATATGGAGGCATTCAGTGGTTTCTTTTGCATGCTGTGTTGTTATGGTTGCCAAACCACAAGAGAACTCCTTACTGTGCTCTTGCACAATTGTGAACTGAAGACGCTGCTATCTGCTTCTGCTATCTGGCTTATGCTAGTTTTCTGAATTTGATTCTACGCTGCTTGACCTGACCTCTGCCTGATTTCCATACTGACCCTGAGCTGCCCACCCTGACCTTGGACTGTTTATCAGATTATGTACTCTGTCTGCTTTGACCTCTGCTTGTCCCTGACCATGGTTTTACCTGAACTCTTGATGCTCTTGACCCTCGTGGGTCAGCTGGCAACCAAACATAGACTACTCCAGGAGGTAGCAGCCTGGTGGTTCTCCTGCAGCAAAGTCCAGATTCTTGTATAGTGGTTAAGAAGTGAAAACCAGAGGACTGCCAGGTTAATGCCCTTAAGAGTTACCTCAAGTCGTATCTGTTCGGTTGACACATGGTTCCACACCCAATGCATAACATGAGCTTAACTTTTGGAAGGCCAAACATCCCTTTATATTCTACATTAATGGCTTTGGACATCTTTTTTTGTTATTGATTTACATGTGTTTGGGGAAAAATAGTTTTAATAGGTTTTTGCAGATGCAGTTTCTGTTCTGTGATAAATCTGGCATAGAGCTTGTCTGACAACTCTTCAGTCCCTCTCTGGCCTCTCCTGAATGAGCTTCTTAGATGGTTTTATGGCCAAATGAAGTTTGTTAGAAGTTTGTTCAGGAGAGGTCACAGAGGGGCTGGAGAATAAGCCCTCAGACAGCTAGTCTGATGGATTATATCATAGCCTCAGCATCCAAGCCCTTTAAAAATGTTAGAATTTCCAGCCTAACATGTCTTCTTTTGATCTTAAATTAAATTATGTGTTTTGCTGGGGTTTACAGTTTTTATATATGCATGTCAGCCCCACATTGGGACATTGGTCACTCATACTTTGTGACGTTTCTGTCGCAGTGTAACCATGCCAATTGTTCATTACACTGCAGAACTGGACGTCACCTATAGCAGTTGACTTTCCCGATACTACCAGTGTCTCTTGGCACTGAAATACCACCAGAACTTAGGGCTGAATTGCACAACAACTGGAAGGTCATAAGAAACATCTATTAGGCACATCCCAAGACTGGCAAACAGTAATGTACTGAAAGAAACTCTCTGATAGATGATAGGAACTGAATGATGATGGCCACAGATAGAGTAGATGGGAGTCTTACAGTGGAGTGGATGGGAGATGCAATGGCATACATGTTGATAGCAGATGAATAACAGTGAATGCAAATAAACATACACTCAATTGACCCTGCTCTGAAATACAACCTAGTAAGACAACCAAAAGAAAAAAAAAACTGAATAAAAAGACAAACCTTAGTGCTGACAGGAACTAAAACTGTAAAGAGATGCACAAAGCATACACTATCCCAGCAAAGAGAGAAACAAAAAGGCCTGGACATACAAGGGCCAAGGAATCAACAACTCTACCCAAAATTAATCAGACCAAACCAAAATTCAACAATGCTTATAAATACATGAGGTACTGTAATAGGGAAATCCTTGTTGCTCAAAACTGACGGCTTGTAATAAAGCACCATTAATTTAAGTTTTGGTGGCATTTTTTTTTTGTTCATGCATTCTTTAAAGGCACTTTTCTCAGGAGCTTGTTTCTTCTTATAGAGAATTCAATGGAAACTAAACACCTGAAAAAAGATACCTAGACCATTCTGTGTTTTTCAGAAATGCCACAAAAAAACAATAAAAGACTCCAAAATGCCACAAAAAACACATTGCTTCGAGATTGTTTCACATTTCTATATAGACTTTAAGACAATATGTAGCCATAACATTCGAAAAAGCATTAAAAATGCCAAGAAAAACACAACAAAAACCTGTGGCAGTCTGCTGGTGTAAATTAGTGTTAATGTGTCAGGCTGGGGTGGCCCAGCCCCTTCCATTCAGCCCACCATTTTTTTATGTGTTGAAAATGGAAGAATGTTGTTAAAAGCTGAAACTTTTGTACAAAATGATGCATAAATATGTGACTGATAAAGTCGTAGGGCACACCACCACTTGATACCACACGGAGAATTGATATATAAATTGTTTTATTCCTAAGTTTGTAACATATAATATTATTAAATTCTGTTGAGACATTCAAATGGTAGAGTCCGAATTTGGCGTAAACAGAATGAGAACATGTATCCATCATCTGATGGCTACTTCCAGCAGGATAATGCACCATGTCACAAAGCTCGAATCATTTCAAATTGGTTTCTTGAACATGACAATGAGTTCACTGTACTAAAATGGCCCCCACAGTCACCAGATCTCAACCCAATAGAGCATCTTTGGGATGTGGTGGAACGGGAGCTTCGTGCCCTGGATGTGCATCCCTCAAATCTCCATCAACTGCAAGATGCTATCCTATCAATATGGGCCTACATTTCTAAAGAATGCTATCAGCACCTTGTTGAATCAATGCCACGTAGAATTAAGGCAGTTCTGAAGGCAAAAGGGGGTCCAACACCGTATTAGTATGGTGTTCCTAATAAGTCTTTAGGTGAGTGTATATTGCCTTCTGTATTTGCATTGAAAGTTTGCACTGACTTTTAGAATTTTCAGCAACGTTTAAGTATTGTGCCCATTGTGTATTTGTCTTTTAGGTACAACAATGGGATTTTATATGCACTATTGTATGGATTATGTTTGTACTTATTTTTCAGATCACCAGATAGTAGGCACCTTATGTATTGCTTAGTACTATGGACTGCCCCTGAGGACGGCTGGTACGTTCCAAGCAGATCTAACATCACCTTGCTTATTATGGCTCGCCACTGAGTACAGTTAAAAGCTAACGGTCTTAATCTTAAAGGAACCGAATGGTTATGTGCCAAGCAGATCTAACACCGTTAAGGGTAACCCACTGCTAATATGTGTGTTTTGAGTAAATAGTCCTCATGGAGATATGGGAGAATACCGGCTCCGCCTCCTAATTTGCAACTTGTGTTTAGCCAAGGTTGAGTATGTCCTAAGGCCTAGTGCACCGGCTTAGGAAAAATGTTTTGCTGCCTGTTTCATTCATCAAGGTGAAGACACCCCCATGCTTTCTTTGGTATTCATGGCCAGAGTACTCAAAAGGAAGTTATGATCGCTTGGTGCAGACATTTTGGTTCTCTGGTTTATCCCGAGAGGGACAACTGTGAATAGACTCCCTACTCATACGGGCAGAGAGGCCTTTTGGTAGCTGTATTTAATGTCAGTCTTTGTATGTATTTTCATGCAGCACTTTATTTACAATTTTGGTACCCTGAGAGCATATATTTATGTATACCCAAAGCACAAGCTGAGGGTGACTTGCCTTTTAAGTGCCAGGGAATGTAATACCCCAGAGTGGCATTACCACCTCTTTTGTACCCCCACTATATTTGTTGGTGCATCATGTATCATCTCTTATATTTATTTCCATTTCCTGCAATGTGTTTATTCCTATTTCCTCACAATTGACTGTTTAAGTGTAATGTGCCTGGTTTACCAGCAGGTGCAGAGTGTCACGGCCATGGTTATGGTCGTGACTCCTTAAAACCCGCATGCATTTGCCCGCGGTCTTTTCCTTGTCAATCACAGGTGAGGGCCAGTATCTTGCCTCACGTGTGGTTGCCGCTGGCAACTTGTGGTTGTTGGGCAGTGGAGCAGCCGGAGCTGGTGGCTGGGCGGCTCGCTGTCCATGCTTGCGGTGGTCTTTAGTAATGTGTGTATGTTATGCACTTTTGTATGTCTGGTGTGCACTTGGTGTTATGTTTGGTGTGCACTATGACACTCCCCTTTTAAGTGGTTTCACTCCCTGGTTAGTAGTGGAAGGGTTAATTCCCTCTCCTTGTGTGTCTGTGTGGGTGTGGCCACTTTGGGCTATAAAGCCTCATTGTTATCTCCAGTCTGAGGGGTACTTCAGCCATGACTAGCTGGAGTAGCCTCCTGTGTTATTTCACCTGCCAGTGGGGGCCACCCTTGTGGTCATAAGTTTAGGTTTTATGTCATGATGTTCAGTTGATGTTTTCCTTTGTTATCTGTTTATTGCAACTATGGATGTCCTGGTTACCTGTGTGATATGTGTGCTGTGTCCCTTAGTGTTCTGTGGACATGAGTAGTCATGCATGGGTTCCAGTCAGCGTGGCTGTGACAGGTATGTTTGGAACTACTTTAGTTCGCCTGTCATATCTGTATGTTGTATTTGTTCCCCCATTCCTTGCAGCTTGGCCAATGAGACTCCTGTTCCTCTGTGTCCAGAAGGAACAGGTCGTCTTACCCTACTCCTAGTTCAGGGACCGGTCGGAGGGTGAGTAGGGATCCAAGGTTCCTGAGCATGGGCCCTCCTACCTTCAAGGTCGGCCCATGCAGCTAGGAGTTAGGGACGGATTAGGGATGTATTAGGAGGTGACCTGCTCCCTAATTCTGTCGTCCTGGCCGAGCAGCCATTAACATCTTCTGGCATCGCACAGCTGAGGATTTTCACCATCCTCAGCCGTGACACAGAGCTAGTTTCCCTGAAGAGGAGCTTCCTTGTTCCTTCCAGCCCTCTCTAGAGAGGGAGAAGTTCAGTGCAGGTGAGGTAAGTCTAATCCTTCCCCTCCTTGGGGACAGGTTGTGTGCAGTCTAGCTTACCCTTCCTAAGAGGAAGTCGTGTGTCGGACAGCAGAGCACTGTCTGTTCTGCTGGGCCCGCAGGCCCTACATGTGAGTCCTAAATGGTTGCATGTCCCCTCCTGGGCTTGCATTTTCTATATCCAAGCTAAGTGAGATTGTTGCAGAAGTGTTTGCCTGCCAGAAGTTCAGCCAATACCTGCTGATGACCAAGATAAAATCTCGAAACTGTTTGTATTAACGTTTATTCAAGTAAAGCTGTGTTCAACATTAATACAAAGTCTGGACTCCATTTATTCTACTTATTCATCACCCAAGTTCAACAACACCCTTTTTGCACTGCTTCAGACTACCATGTCTGGGATCCAAGGATATCCAGGTAGGAGCACCGTGATACGTGCATACAACACCTTCAGAGAGATTGTAGGTCACTCTACACCACTCTGGCAATCCTACACCTGGATACCAACACTACCATCTACAAAGTGGACTCCGTGTCCTTGTTGCTTAACTGCAACTGGCATCACGACTACTTGCTCTGTAAGAGGAACATATATTGTAAATCCTCCTAAAGGGCAAGGGATACCCCTGGTCCGCTGCACATCCATATGTTGCAGCTTCGCGTTTTGTGGATCGCAAAACATATTCGATTGTGTGCAGGAGGCCTTAAAGGCAGAGCATGTGCGGCACACACACTGGAATTGGATGCCACTTAAAGAGGACCTGTCACCACTCCTGACATGCCTGTTTTAAAAGCTTCATGCATTCTCCATGTAATCACAGTTCTGGAGCATCTATTCTTATGACCCTATGATGTGCCATTCCTTTATTTTTTGTAATAGAATTTATTAATGTATTGCCAGCAGTCTGCAGTAAGGGTACAGAGGGGTGTTAACCAGTTGGGTGTGTACCTGCACAGACTCACTCTATCCAATCAGTGCTGCCATTATCAGTCTGTGCAGGTACACCCCACCAACTAGTTACCTCCCCTCTGTATCCTTACTGCAGACTGCTAGCAATTCATTCATAACTAAAATAATAAAGGAATAGGACAACATAGAGCCATAAGAATAGATGCTCCAGAATTGTTATGGGGAATGGGGAATGCATGAAGCTATTAACACAGGCACGTCAGGAGTGGTGAAGGGTCTTTTTATTTGTAACTTTAGGACAGGTCCTCTTTAAGCACTGTCATGAAATGGCACTAGTATTAAACTATGGCCGAGATTTGCTAATCATAAAGATGGCGTAACCTAAGATGGACTTTCTAGATTTGCATCAGATTCATCGCAGAGGCTCAGACTGGATGATGAATGTGGTGCAGGGACAGACACTTTTCTCTGACTCTATATTAACTATTGAGACAGATTTTAACACCAGAATAGCGATGAAATTGTGACTCTTAGGCTCAGCGCCATTTAAGCTCTGCCTACTTTTCACAAAGCCCCACCCCTCACTGAGCATGTAGGAAAAAAGTGCAGATCCCTAGAGGTGCCAATTTGCATAATTTTGCGCCACTTTTTTTAGACAGAGTTTTGGCATAGATACATTAGTAAATCTGGGGTTATATCTTGTGCTTGATTCTAGCCTACGGTCTTAATCATATGAACTAGGCTGGCTGTAAACTGCTGTAATGCAGTTGCATTTTAGTAATCATCACAGACCCTTTGGGGGGTCTAGGTGGGTCTGAACACTGAGGGTGGTCTTGGTGTTGTAGTCATGCGGACGCTAAAATGCAAATGTTTTATCTAAAACTGTGAATTCTCAACGTTTTTGGAAACGACAGCAACAACCATTTCGGGTTTGGCACAGATAAAACTGATATATATGTGTAAAAAAGAACAACAAAAAAAGACAGATATCCACAAGTAGAACGTGAGTTTTATTTGTGAAGTGAAGTCAGGTTGGTTTTTGAAAGTTCCCTGAGGCCAGATTCACAGCATTTGAAAGATTATAACAGAACAACAGCTAGTCTGCATTAGCCTTTAATGCAACCTTTTATTATTATCGATATTATTAATATTATTCTTATTTTTTGTTATTTTACTTTAAATATTAACAGGAATTTCTTCACATAAACAATCACATAACAGACTCACAAACATGACAAAATAAATATACAACAAGTTCACATGTTCATTTTCTTCTTTTTTTTACTTAAATAATAAATAAATACAGCATTTTATATACTGTCATCAGTGCCTGCAATATTGTGACCCTTTCGTGCTAGAGAAGACTGCAAGCAACTAATCAATGAAGTCTTTCCAGGCACGAAAGGGATTACATAAATTAAACAAAATCAATTACAACAAAAAGAAAAAAAAAAATCTATTTTTCCCCATTCCCCAATAAAATGAAAATAAATAAAAATATCAAAACTCCTGTTTTATAAAATATTTTTTAAAAAAATTCCCATTGTTTAAAAGAATAAATAACAAAATATATAAAAAATAACTAAGTTTCATCAAAACTATTAGCTGTAGATAGCGATTTTATTTCATATTATTTTCACATGGAATATAATTTGTCAAAAGTTTTTATTTTTTTGTGTTCACATTTTTCTTTTTTTTTTTTCTTTTTTTTTTTCTTTTTGCTCTTTCCCCTTATTACCATGTGGTGTCTGGTTATAAAAAAAAACAATAATAAATTAACATAAACTTTAAATAAATATCAAATGTTAACATATGGTTTGAATGAATAAATTACAACAGAACTTGCCAAAATTAAATAATTTACACAATAATTAAACCTATATCTATAGTGTTTCCGTGGAAGTGCAGCTGTTCTATAGGTCGTATACTAAACTGGTATGCTTTCACAAACAGGGTGGGGCTTATTTACAAAAGCAGGGCTGTGGTATGAATTTGCAAAATACATCTAATCTTCAGCAACTCGAAATCTACGAAATCTAGAAATCACTTTTGCAGAATTTAAGAGTCCTATGCGCCCACTACTATGAATTTTAAGAATTCCCTGCTAATATTCTGCACTGTAAAAAGCAACTGTGTACAGAATTTCCACGGAAAGCCTCAGTGCACTAGTTAACTGGCTATTACTTGGAATCTACAAAGGTCTTAAAGTGCACAATGAGAAGGTGAGTAGTATTGTGAACCCTTTTCGTGCTGTATGTCATGTAACTGATTACTCCAAAAAAGACTCAGAAAATGGATAAATGGTAAAAGGATAAAAGGTAATGTCAAAGTATTAAAATGCTTATTGTTCCACTAGGATACCTTATTCTTCGGCTAGTTTCACACTAGCTTCAGAGATCTAGCAGGCTGTTCTGGCAGGGAACAGCCTGCTGGACCTCTGTGCACTTTTGTAAGGCACTGTCTGGCACCATGGGGACTGGTAGAGATCCGGCCGCAAATATGCTTAAAATTTGAAGAAAACTTCTGTGTGCAGTGGTTTTCTTCTGGCCAATTCTCAGCATATTTGCCTGAATTTGGCTGGATCTCCGCTGGTCCCCATTATACTGAATGGGGCCGGACGGAGCCTTACAAATCCAATGCCGGAGTGCACAGAGGTCCGGCAGGCTGTTCCCTACTGGCCGCTTTTACAGTTAGTGTTTGACCAGTGATTTACAACAGAGATTTTGAGCCAAAACCAGGAGTGAAGCCTCCACAGAGATAAGGTATAAATATAATGGAAATTGCTCTTGGCCTGTGTTTTTGGACCTACCCCTGGTTTTGGCTCACAATCACTGATCTGACCAAACACTGACTATTTTAAAGTGGCCTTAGGCCTCTTGCACAAGACCGTGGTTTGGTTCCGCATCCAAGCCGCATTTTTTGCGGCTTGGGTGCGGACCCATTCATTTCAACGGGGCCGCAAAAGATGCGGACAGCAATTATAGATGATGTCCTATTCTTGTCCGTTTTGCGGACAAGAATAGGCATTTCTATAATGGGCCGTCTGTTCCGTTCCGCAAATTTCAGAAGGCACACGGGTGGCATCCGTGTTTTGCGGATCCGCAAAACACTGCACGTTTGTGTGCAAGAGGCCTTACTTTGTTTTCATCCTATGTCTTCATCTGGTTTAATGATTTCTGAAGTCTAGATGTGTCAGCAAATCAAAAATCTATGTTAAAAAGATTGGGTCCTGCGTAGAAATGTTACACATATAAGAACTTATAATAACTTAATAGCAATAATAACATAATAATTAGATCTATGCAATGGCATAGGTTATCTGGATATACGTTTTTTTTTTTTTGCCAGGGCTTCTTACTCTACTATGAGGAATAATCCATAATTGTTTTTTTTTAACAGATAAATTAAAAAGACATTAAATATTCCCTGCGTTCACAATACAAGTGTTCCCAAAAATAAATTTATATTTCAACACATGAGACGTAAGCATGTCAAGTGCAGCAAAATATTATACAGCCACATTTTCAAGGTGGTCGTGAATCATGGTCATGCCATATTCTGGATCAGACAAGCACCAACCCAAAAAAAACGGCACGCCACCATTCCTGAAGGCCGTATAAATCCCTCTGCTTTACTTTTCTTGCACTGCAGCACACTAGGGACGAAGACATCGCACAATTCCAAAAAATTATAGGACACAGTAACATGACACAAGCTGGCCATCCCACCTTTACTGCCAGAGTGGTCAGAAACGAATTTAACAGAGTGATTCTGACCTCCAACTGCTTACACTGGGGTTAGGACACAAAAATAAAAAAACAATTGGACTATGCAGTTGGTAACTCCAAAAGCTTTCCCTGAGAACCTTTATTCCTTTGCGCTTCTGTTGGAATTAAAGAACTGCTCTTCAAATGTTTCTTGTGAAAAACAAAAAGAAAATTAAAAGAAAAAATAGTTACGGCTCTTCTCATAATACTTGTCGCTTGTCTTCTCCTGCCAGGTGATTTTTCTAAAGACACAAGGAGTGAAATGGCCCAGACAGAGAGTCAGCAGAGATAAAGCTTCCATTTTGGCTTCTGGTTGAGTTTGGTCCATGTACAAACCTCAGGGATTTGCTGTGGAGAATTGATTCCTTTGTGTCTTCACACACTATAATCAGACAACTTGGCCCATTCACAGTCAATTGCCTCAACCACTTACAGGTAGGTAACACCTCATTTTTATTTTTATTTTTTTTGGATGTGTTCAAGCCTCCTGTCTGACTTTCATATACATTTGTAAGTTCAGTCTTTGTCCAGCTTTTTTTTGGGATTCGTTTTCTTAATTCATTTTGGTCCGCTAAGTTTGTGATTCAATGCACAGAAAACAAGGCTTGTGAACCTGAATACTAGATGGGAGAGTCCTCATATCCCCTCTTTACACCTGGATACCTTTGACTGCTTGTTTGATACTCTCAAGCAATGCTTTATTCTCTGGGTTTTGGTAACACTCTTGGTTACTGTACATATCAGTCAGAGTGGTCACATAGGCATCAAAGTTCTGTTCACTGATTGGCTCCTATAAAAAAAAGAATAATACAGCCCTCATCAAAATGACATATGAATTGATGGATTGAATCTAGAAACCAAGGGGGAAATTTACCATGAGAGGAATATTTGAAGCAAGTTTTGCTTGAGTCTGTATCAACGTAATTTATGCCACATTTATCAAATGTCTCATGTTGTTTGATAAATTTGTGTTATTCTTAAGGCCCCCTGCACGCGAGCGTGTGCACCCCGTGGTCGTGCTGCGGCCTGCAAAATGCGGGCCGCAATGCACGAACTCAGTCCGCGGGGCAGCCGCAGCGGATCGCGGACCCATTCACTTTAATGGGTCCGCAATCCGGCCGTTCGGCAAAAAGATAGGAGATGTTCTATCTTTCTGCGGAACGGAAGTACGGGACGAAACCCTACGGAAGCTCTCTGTAGTGCTTCCGTAGGGTTCAGTTCTGTGCTTCCGTTCTGCACCATTCCGCATCTCCCGATTTGCGGACCCATTCAAGTTAATGGGTCCGCATCCGTGACGCGAAATGCCCACGGAACGGCACCCGTGTATTACAGATCTGCAAATGCGGTCCACAATACAGGAACGGGAAGCACATGTTCGTGTGCAGGAGGCCTAAACCTAATGCTTTTGCCTAGTAAAGCTCCTCCAGTTTTCCTACTCCACCCTCCTACTGGAGTGAGAATGCAACTTTTTTTGGCAATTTTTTCTAAATATCTCAGTGATAAATCTAGAGTGAAACTCATTAACAGAGCTAACCATGCCCACTTCCTCACCCATATTTCAAAACAGGAAAAAAAATGCTGAAAGTCTCAAAATGTTTGTGCAGTTGAGCCCAAAAAGTTGCAAAAGCCCCATTTTGCTACTTTTTGAAGCCAGAATTCTGGAGTCAAAGCCTGATAAATCAGGGCTCAAGACTACAGCATTCATGAACCACAACTATTTTATAATTTCCTAATTTGTCAGCTAGATGATGATATGAATAAAAATATGATTTTTTTAATAATAGGTTTCTTGAAAGAGGTTTTATGAGATTTAACATTAAAATAAACAAACTTATTGGGAGCTGGGCTGCAATACCACAACCAGCCATGGACAAGAACCCAGCCATGTTTTTCTAATGTTATCCCTACAAGAAACACAGTCTGGCAGGGAGTGGCTTTGGAATTGCTAAAACTAAAGTCAATTGATAAAAACAAAAGTTTGTGGGCTGCCTATCCTCCAAAGTCTAAGGCTGGGTTCAGACCTGAGCGTTCGCGATGGAGCGCTTTGTATGCGCGATTGTACGGGCGTTTGCAATCGCGCATACAGAGACAAGTGAATGCCCATTGTCGCGCGTTCCCGCTGAAGTCTATGTACGGGAACGCGCGACAAGATGCCCCAAAGAAGCTCATGTACTTCTTGGGGCGTCGGGCGTTTTACAGTACGATCGTACGCGCTGTGAAACGCTCAGATGAGAACCATTCCCATAGGGAATTATTGGTTCTTGCCTGTTGAGCGTTTTACAGCGCGTAGGAATGCGCTGTAAAACGCTCAAGTCTGAACCCAGCGTAAATGAGGGTTCCTCAACTCCAGTTCTCAGGGCCCACCTGCCGGTCATGTTTTCAGGATTTCCTTAGTATTGAGAAGGTGATATAATTGGTGTCAATGCCTCAGGAGTTACCACAGGTATTCATTCTGTGGGATCTTCTCAAATCATGACTGGTAGGTGGGCCTTGAGGACTGCAGTTGAGGAACACTGTTCTAAATGATCACCACACCACTGCCATGCAGAAAGAAGATACCATCGAACACTCACCATTTGTGGAAGGCGGATATTGGTAAGACTTCGTATGAGTGCCTGGCTTAGCCCGGAAAGTTCTACAAACAGAGCTTCATTCTGTTCCTCTATAACCTTATTCTCGTCTTCAATGTTCTTCAGGTTCTTCTCCATTGTTGTTATCTGTTTTAAATGAGCATGTAGAAATGTCAAGAAGCAGATCTCTGATATAGAATTATAGAAAATATTATTCTTAGGATGCATTTACACGATGAATGCAAATATGCCGTATCACAGTGCTGACCCATTGCAGTGAAGTATAAGACATGGCAGCACGGATGTAGAAGTGCTGCAAAAGGTGGGACATGTCCTATACTTCGCTGCAACGTGTGGACCACTGACCCATTGACTGCACTGTGAAGCGGCTGGTATCCGTGTTTTGCGGATCCGTGGTTTGCAGCCTGCAAAACACTTACGGTTGTGTGAAGGCCTCTTTAGATAGATTCATATGAATTGATTCATCTCATCAAGCTACAAGGGCTGTCCCCTGCAGCTTGATCAGCAGGGCTGGACATCTTGGCCGGCTCTGACAATCTGGTACCTGCACCACTGCTCCAAGCAGCAGCGCAAGCGCAGAGGCTCTGCTACCACTACTGGAGCAGCGGCTGTGGATGTGGCGCAACACCTCCGAGGACACTGCCTTGCAGGTGTAGAACTCTGGGTGAGGAGACAAATCGAATCGCTCATGATTACTCTCAGAGGCTTATTATTTTGTGCTGGCACCTGCATGCTGAAAAAGCCTTCTGAGCTTTGATGTCAATACGACTCATGTTTAGTGGCATGGGCCCCAGATCTCACGCAGGGGGCCCCATTACACAATATATTTGATTTCTGATGCAGTGCAATATGCAAATATCATTGTGCGGGGATTTTATAGGTGAGTGGAATGTCTGGTGTTCAGGTGGTAATGAATTTTTAAAATGCATGTTTTCATATATTTTTTAAGCCATTTGAAATTTCTGAGGAAACAGGTTGAAGACTAAATGCAGTGAGATGTTGTGATCCTAGTCAACAGGAAATATTTGATAGAGAATGCTTTCTGCCACAATGTTTGGCCACAAAAGAAGACATAGCCCTGACCTGAGATTGTAGGTTCACCATGTCCGCTTCCATCTCTGAGTTGGATTCTGTAAGCTCATTTATTTCCTTGTTGAGCTGTTTGATTTCCTCATCGTTTTCTAAGACTGAAAAAAACACAAATGGCAGACATGTATGACTTAATGAAGACCTGTGTAACCTCTGCTCACATATGTTGTAGTAACTACTTGCATCCCCAGTGTAATAATTCTGGAACATCTAGTCTTATGAATCTATGACGTGCCATTCCTTTACTAATGCTTATGAATGAATTGCTATCAGTTTACAATAAAGGTCCAGATGGGTGATACCAGTTGGTGGGGTTCTCCCTGCACAGTCTGATATTATCCAGTTATTGCGGCCAGTGTCAGACTGTGCAGAGTCCATGTAACAAAAAAAAGGTGAGGTAGAATCAAATTTTGGAAAAAATCCTTCCTTCTTCCAATCAGAATCAGTGATGGTCAGTTCGCAGTGTTCGCCAACGAACACATGCGGGCTGCCATCTTGACTCACCCGTCTGGCGATGCACAGGTAAGCCCTTACCTGTGTCGGGAGCCCGTCTGAAATCAAATGCTGTCACCGGGAGCAGGCAGTTCCGAGAACAGCCTGATGAAGGCCCCCGGCGGCTTACCTGTGCATCGCCGGACGGGTGAGTCAAGATGGCAGCCGGCATGTGTTCGCTGACCATCACTGATTCTGTTTGAAAGAAGGAAGGATTTTTTCCCCCCTAAAATGAGGAAAATTTGATTCTACCTCACAGGTTTTTTTTTGCCTTCCTCTGAATCAACTTGTAGGATAACAGACTGAACTGGATGGACAGATGTCTTTTTCATCCTTACAAACTATTTTACTATTATCTACAGGTAATATGATCTAATTCAGATAATACACTGACTGTTACAGCAGATCTATGTTTTTCCCTTACGGAAGGCTTGTGCTGTATTAAAAATAAGCCTGCCAGGAACCAGATTAACGCTGCTCGCATTCACTTACCATCGCTGGTCTTGAATTTTGTTCCAAGTAGCTCATCCCCTGAGAGTTTTCCCTTTTTCCCAGCAAAAGAGGCTCGTGGACAACCTGACAAGCTAAAGAAAAGGGTCCAAGTTATTTCAGCACCAGTCTGTAAACAGATGAGACTTCAATAAAATGGGATAGAACTTCAATAGATACAGACGGGCTAGAGATGAGCGAATCGATTAGTCTCATCAGCAGGACATAGGGGCTGTCCTCGCAGGTGAAGAAGCGCCCACCTGTCGCAAGATCGACAGGGACGGACATTTTGCTTGGACCTATTTCCCAATTAGCAGAGCAAGGGCAGAGGCTCTGCTTTGCCTTCGGAGCTGCAACTTCGCAGGCAGGCTAAATGCCCGCCCCTGTTTATCTTGCGCCAGGTGGGGGCTTCTTCACCTCCGTGGACAGCCCCTTACAGGTGAAGAGGTCATTAGAATCGGTTCGCTCATCTCTAAAATGGACCATTAAAGGACACTCTTTCCCCGGCAGAATAGTACTACATGTTTACCTCCTGTGCGTTAAGAAACTGCCGTTGGCATGGCCTGATCCATCACAGCCTGGTGTTGGGCATGTAGGACCTTCATTTTTAAGAGATTTCCAGGAGAATGCAGATCCATTCAGAGTGCCTTCCTTCTGTCTTCGAGCAGCCAGAGGACAGCCAGATGCGCTGCGGTGAGAAGCATATTTGCCGCTAATGTGTCCGAGTCCATCGCAGCCTGGAACTGGGCACCTAAACAGAGAGGAAAATCAAAGTTTAAATTATTTCTGAAAACGTACACCTCTGTAGATTATTCATCAGATTCCATCGACATGTAATACTGAGTAACTTTCCAACTTCTACAGATCTTGAGTTACATCTTGTCATATACTACATTCACCTCCAAAGCTACTTTAAGTTCCTAGTCTGTCCCTGGTTCGACCAATGGCTATCTCTTCCCTTCCGGCTCTCCCACATACATACACGTTCAGCTCGGTTTGACCCAATGGGAGAGGGGAGAAAGCTGCTGCCAGACACTTCTATTGGCAGCTTAGCTCCCAGGACATCATCTGTCAGGGAAGAGTCGGGAGCTCCCCATACACATTAGACTGTTACCAGCGGTGATGACTGCACGATACATCTCGCTTTACTTGCTGCACATACTTGTTTAATTTATAAAAATTGCTCTCTGAAGCTGAAGAACAGGTCTGATGTAATTTAAAAAAAAAAATGCTGATCTTGATTTTAATTGTCTGTAAATGCAGCACAATTTTCTCCTAATATCCTCGCCAGCGGGAACCTCAGAAAATTTATAAGAAAACTGTGTGTTGCTACATCGAAGCGCAAATTAGTAAATCCTCCGGAGAGACAGCCTGCTTCTCTATCACACCTTTATGGCACTTCTGCTAACTGCCTTATGTGGCTAATATAACGTTCATTACATCTCTGCCTGCAATAGTATTAAAGAGTGTCAAACATCTGTCTGCCTCACGTTAACCCCTTAGAGGATGTACATCTACCTAAAAGCGGAAAAGGCTGTGTGTCGTTGGTTCTTTCCATTTGGGATAATTGTAAAGAGAGGGATTTGGTTTAACATCTGCTGTCGTTTATTTGAGGAATGATTAACACAGTGATGGATCCTGAATTGCTCTTCTCGCAGTGGGTGGCAGCGGCGCACAGCCTTGTTCCAGGCAGCCGGTAACACCCTGACAGAGCGACAGAATAGCTTCCATTCCAGAATGCTTAGCCCAGCCGCTGGGGGTGACTATTGATAGAAGACCAGTTGCTTACCACCCAGTGACAATGTGCACTTTGCAGCCACGGGAGACCATAAATATGTCACCGCCGCACAACACTTTTACCTCAATGGCTGCCGCTCACTGCCGATGAGAGCTGGGGTTTAAATGTATTTAATTTTTCATTTCCATCGCTGATCACCCTTGGTGTACACAGTTCTTACAAGATGTGAATGCTTTCAAGGTGACGCCCCATACGTTCAACCCAACACAATTAGGCCTTTCTACTAAATATCTATCTATTATCTATCTATCTATCTATCTCATATCTATCTATCTATCTATCTATCTCATATCTATCTATCTATCTGTCTATCTATCTCATATCTATCTATCTATCTATCTATCTATCTCATATCTATCTATCTATCTATATCTATCTATCTATCTATCTATCTCATATCTATCTATCTATCTCATATCTATCTATCTATCTATCTCATATCTATCTATCTATCTATCTATCTCATATCTATCTATCTATCTATCTCATATATATCTTCTATCTATCGCATATCTATCTTTCTATTATCTATCTATAACTATGATATATCTAATATTGCATATCTATGTATGTATCTATCTGTCTGTCTGCTATCTATCTATTTCATATCTATTTATCTATCTCATATCTATCTATCTATTACCTATCTCATATCTATCCATCTATCTATCTAATTTGTATCTATCTATCTATTCTATCTATCTAGCTATCCATCGATGTATCCCATATCTATCTATTTATCTATCTATCTTATATCTAGCTATCTATCTATCAAATTTTTATCTATCAATCAATCTATCTATCCCATATCTATCTATTTCTCTATCTAGCTAATATCTATCTATCTATCTATCGCTATGATATATCTAATATTGCATAACTATATATCTATCTGTCTGTCTCCTATCTATCTATCTATCTATCTATGTATTTCATATCTATCTATCTATCTATCAAATCAGCTTATTGCCAAAGCAAGTGTTGGGGGATGGGGACATATACAGGGTGGGGGTATAGGAGTCCATGGTATATCAGGCTCCTCTCAGTCTATGGCAGGCAGTAATATATTGTGCTGCTATGGCCGTTGTGTTCTCCTCTTCCCCCAGCAGTATGGGGAGTCTCTCTTCCTCCTCCATGGAGATGAAGTCTGGGCAGAGATCAGACAGTCTCCTGAAGTGAGTCTCTCTCACTGCTGAGTATTTGGGGCTCCGCAGCAGGAAATGAGCCTCATCCTCCACGGCCTCCTGGTCGCACTGCTAGCACTATCTATCTATCTACGGTATTTCATATCCATCTAATAATAATAATGTACACTCAATGAAATTGCTTTCTTTCTATAATGCTTCAATAGTCTTTTTACCGATTAAGCAACTTAGGCCTTTTTTAAGCCGCCATCTCCCTTCCCCCTTTGAAGACAGACTCACACATGTATTTTCAATCATCTGATGTCTCCTAAGCAAGGATAGCAATTTGTATTCATATAATGATGATCAGGAGTTCAGAGTGATAAACCCCAAGGTCAGTCAGTAATCCAGTCAAGTGTGTTATAGGGTAGAGGGACATGGGCATAACTATAGCCACAGCAGACATAGCATTTGTCATGGGGCCCAGAGACTGGGGGGGGGGGGGGGGGGGGGGATAAGGTGGAAGAACATTGTCCTTTATTTGTGGGGAATAGCAATATGGCGGCTTTTTGCTATAATGTGGGTTTTTGATATATGGTGTGATTATACATAGCTTTAGTCAATGCTACCTATGCTGCTATTTTAATTCTCTTATGCTAGGTGGTGGGGGCCCCAACTTATTTTGCTCTAGGGCCCTATGAATTATAGCCACGTCCCTGTAGAGGGCCATCATCAATATGGAGTTTGTGTGTACTTTCCTTGTCGGCCTGAATTTCCGCTATTGTAAGGCTAATGTTGATACTGAAAAGCATTAAATATATATATAGTCCCATCATCTGTAAGTATGGCACCCTAGCAGGATGATCATTATGGGGCATTTGGGGAGAAAGCCCACATTTTTAGCTAATAGTTTGTTGCATTGAGTCTTATTTTATCCTCCTCTGTTATAATGTACTTCATTGATGTCATCGATATCCTAATGTGTTTGATGCCGCTCGGACAATGGCCTGAGGGCCCCTCAGTAACGTCAAACATGTACATTTTTTTTCTCCGATTCTTATATTCTTCTCATCACATTCTAAGGTTCCACTCACTTCATTAGCTCCGGGTCGTCCTTGTCATCTTTAGTGGGTGTAACCTTCATTCCGCTTTTCTTGGCACGAGGACAGCCTGACAAGCTATAAATTCATAGAAGAGGATGTAATTACTGACATATGCTTAGTTCCAATACACAGTACAACCTCTTCTCAGACTGTCCACCTGACTGGCCTAGCTATATTGTTTCGGCACTACCGAATCACGGTATCTAGGAATAGCAGCAATTCACAAAGATCTGAACTCATGATGGACTACACTGACAAAGGAGAAGCCACGGCATCTTAGAGGGATATGCGCAAGGCTCTTTTCACACTGTGTTAGGAAGGCCATTTTCATTTAATGGGTGCTACTAAGTGGCATTGTCACCCACAGGTGAGAAGATAAGAACACCATCAGGAACCACATAATGATAGCATAAAGATTGGTTGGGAGAGCAAAAAGAGGCTGACAGGTTCCCGTTAATGTTCTAATATTGAATGCTTATAAATAACTGACACATAAATAATAGACACCGTCCCTTTAACATTTTTACTGCCTAGTTCATATACAAGGACCATGATGCAAGTCACAGAAATACCTTGCCCTGTGCGATTTTCTTGCTTAAATCAAGTTGGGCCTTAGAAACACAATGCAAGCTATAAAAAAATAATAATTAATTCCCAGAAGCTCTTACCTCCGATGAGACGCATAATTCCCTGTAATGTGTCCAGAGCCATCACATCCCGGGGTAGGGCACCTGGAAAAAAGAAGACAGGAAATATGAAAACTGGAGGAAAAAATGGTAGAGATACTTGTGGTTTTACTTCTGTCCCGGATAGGTGTCCATACAGAGGATGAAAGGAATATTTCCATTAAATTAAGAAAATCTTGTTAGGCACGTGTAATGAAACAATAATCATATCATGACATCATTTCTATGAAACTAAGGGCGGCCATACACATTCAAAAACGTTTGGCCGACAGCTATCTCTCCCGACTCCCACCCGGCTTTCCCCAAAGCCAAATGTGTATGTGTATTCAATTGGGAGAGTGGAGAAGGCCATTACCAGACACTTCTGTTGGTGGCCTTTCTCCGGGACGAACATAGTCAATTAGCCTGACCCTTCTTTCCCCAATATAATCTGTCGGGAGAGAGTCAGGAGCTCGCCATACACATTAGGCCTCTTGCACACAACCGTATGTAATTTGCGGTCCGCAAAAAAAGGATCCGCAAAAAATACGGGTAACGTCTGTGTGCATTCCATATTTTGCGGAACGGAACAGCTGGCCCCTAATAAAACAGTACTTTCCTTGTCCGTAATGCAGACAATAATAGGACATGTTCTATTTTTTGGCGGAATGGAAATACGGAATGCACACGGAGTACCTTCCTTTTTTTTGCGGACCCATTGAAATGGTTAATGGTTCCATATACGGTCCACAAAAAAAAGGAATGGACACAGAACAAAAATACGTTTGTGTGCAAGATGCCTTAGACCAGGCATGCTTAACCTGTGGCCCTCCAGCTGTTGGAAAACTACAACTCCCATAATTCCCGGACAGCCTACAGGTATCAGCCTACAGAAGGACATGGTGGGAGTTGTAGTTTTACAACAGCTGGAGGGCCGTAGGTTGAGCATCTCTGGCTTAGACTGTCGGCCGAACCTTCTATTATTGCCGGGTTTTGCCGACAATATACTAATGTGTATGGGGGCCTTAAGGGTTCATGCACACAAATGATTTTCATGTTGGGTAACGAGTTTTAGATGGACAGCACTGGATGGTCCAAAAACTGACACATTAAAGGGGCTGTCTCACTTCAGCAAGTGGCTTTTATCATGTAGAGAAAGTTAATACAAGGCACTTACTAATGTATTGTGATTGTCCATAGTGCTTATTTTGCTGGCTTGATTCATTTTTCCATCTCATTATACTCTGCTCGTTTCCATGGTTATGACCACCCTGCAATCCAGCAGCAGTGGACGTGCTTGCACACTATAGGAAAAAGCATTGGCCTCTCTGGTGGTCGGGACAGCGGGACTGCGTAATGACCGGCCGTAAACACCAGCCTATGTGCACTCGCACGGTCCTGGCCACCAAGGAGGATGATGCTTTTTCCTATGCGTGTAAGCATGGCCACCGCTGCTGGATTGCAGGGTGGTCATAACCATGGAAACGAGCAGTGTGTAATGCAATGGAAAAATGAATAAAGCCAGCAAAAGAAGCAATATGGACAATCACAATACATTAGTAAGTGCCTTGAATTAACTTACTTTCTTTACGTGATAAATGCCACTTGTTGAAGTGAGACAGCCCCTTTAAAGTAATTTGGTTTATTCACATGGGGGATTTCTTTTTAATGGGTGATCGTTTGACAGGAAAAAAATTGCAGCGTGTTCTATGTCTTCATATTTTCACACAGGACATGACCACTCAAGTCAATGGGTCAGTGAAAAAAGATGAAACACACTGCCAAACAGTCCATTTTTCTCTTATGATTGCTAGGAGATGTTATGCACTATTCCTCAGTTTTTTCACAAGCATGAAAAAAAGCATCAGAATATAATGGAACGTTACAGAATCACAAAAAACACTGAAACAAAACTGAGAGAAGATCATCACTTTTTCAGCGACAGAACTCATACGAGTTTAACCAGTTAGTGACTGCCAATATGTCTTTTTATGGCGTGGGTCTACTGTGCAGTGGAGAGCATGAGCTCTCAGGACAGCTAGGTTCCTGCTCTAACGGTCCGGATCGTGCCGTTTAACCCCCTTAGATACTGCAGTCAATAGCGACTGACAGAGGATCTGGCAACTCCGGATCCTGTGAGATCCACCAGGCTGCTCTGTGCCAGAACAGTCTTCCCGATCTCCGCACAGAGATGTGAACAAAGCCTAAACTGTAATCTGGCGGAAGTGGACATCTTTGTGGGCTATTCTCAGTATCCATGAGAATGCAATCTGTGTATTGAGTGAAGCCTCATACGACAATCAGGCTGTATATCAGGGGTGATAATGAGCATTTTCAAGGTGTAAATGCATTCAGTATCACATAGGGATATTTATTGACGTGTAATTTTACTGTGATAGGGAAAGGTGAGATGGAGGATGCTGAGCAGATAAGAAAACAAAAAGATGTCACACTGGCTGGTGATGCCATGTCAACTGTATATCCATAGGGACCTTTAACCCACAAATTGATATTCTCCATTGTGAGGAGAAGAACTACCAACGTAGCAGCTGTGGAGGCTGCTCTGGGGCCTGCAGTGGTAGTATAATGATTACTGTGTGTGTGTGTGCCCAGGCAGGCGCCATGCGCTCCAGGGGCGCCCATGAATATCTGCCCTCTTACATTTCACCCCTCATTTTAGCAGCTAACATACCAGAGCGCACAGGCTCCAGGACCACTGGATAGCAGCGAGCATCAGATGTCATCCCAGCACATCTAAGGCCAGACACACACAAGCGAGTTGAATGCAAGGAACTCTCAGCGTGTCAGAGTGGGGGTTCCATCCTGACCTTCCCTCCTCTGAAGGTCCTGGAATCAGTTGTATTACACTGACAGCATTATGTCAGTGTAATTCAGTAGATTTCAGGACTGTAAGGGTAAAACATCATTATAAATGCAATTAATAATGTTGGGCAATCCTGTCAGTGGAGCCGAGATCAGGACAGGAATCTCACTGACACACTGCCAGTTCCTCACATTAAACTCGCTTGTGTGTGTCTGGCCTAAAGCTGCTTCCCCCCTTGCCGATGGCTGCTGGCTTACTGAATATCCCCCTCCACTGCGTCCTGGGATGGGTCAGGGGTGTAATGGCCCCTACTTCATCAGCAGAATAGGTAGCTGTCTGTGTGATGTGTGTACAAATATGTAAGTTTGTTTGTGGAACATGTATATGTGTGTAATATATATACGCCATATGAGTGTGATGTGTATATATATATATATGTGTGTGTAATCCATATACATGTGTAATATATATACGGTATATGAGTGTGATGTGTATATATTTGTGTAATGCATATACATGCGTAATATATATATACGGTATATGAGTGTGATGTGTATATACTGTATATATATATATATATGTTTGTGTAATGCATATACATGTGTAATATATATACCATATATGAGTGTGATGTGTATGTATATATATATATATATATATATATATATATATTTGTGTAATGCATATACATGTGTAATATATATATACAGTATATGAGGGTGATGTGTGTGTATATATATATTTGTGGTCATGGCTACGGCCAAGAGGTATCCGAAGAACCCTAGGGAGAAAAGAACGGGAACAACCTAACCCAGATAGGCGTGTCTTAGCTGACCTGACTAAATGGCTTGTTGTGTGCCCTAAGCCATGATCGTGGGTAGGCCTATAAGTGGGCATACCCTGTGGAAATGATAAGATAAGGGAGGGAGGGTGGGGCACCTGAAAACACACACCTGTGAGTGAGGGTGTGGCTCGTATATGAAGAGCCTCCGCCCCTCCCACAAATGCAGGCTGACTAATCAGCCTTACCAACTTGTGGTCATGGCTACGGCCAAGAGGTATCCGAAGAACCCTAGGGAGAAAAGAACGGGAACAACCTAACCCAGATAGGCGTGTCTTAGCTGACCTGACTAAATGGCTTGTTGTGTGCCCTAAGCCATGATCGTGGGTAGGCCTATAAGTGGGCAAAAACCAAGCCAAGTAGGGTAGAAAAGGAATTTGAATGGCATGTACAAACTAATCCCCAAGCCAACTGCAAGGCATCCGGGTTCTAGAGCGAAAATTCGGGGTATGTGAGGCAAGACCAGTAGGAAACCTACAACCCATCTTGTGGATGACAAGGCCAGAGACATGATGCTCAATATTGCGGATACTGCACCAAAGCGGAATGGAGGACCGAGAAAACGTTGTGAAATGGATCATAAAAACCAACTGAAACTTGTAAAGTTTGGTTGTAGTGCGAGTACTGGCAATGCCCTAGCGTCAGGAGATCGTGGTACCGAAACCTAACTGCCTAGACTATGCAGGAATGAGGGCCAAAAAGAACCATGTAGATAGGAAGAGAATCCTTGAATAGTTACCCAGACAACAGCTATCCGTGCTTTGTTCCACTGTGCGCCTCTGAGAATTGTTTTTACGCTTGAGACGTGAAGACCGACCTACTATATGAATCTTCTACCGTGAGAAAATGCTGGACCTTGTCCAAAATCCGATTCAACGTGGTTGTAGGGAGTCGGAGGTTAGTGCGGCAAGAAGCTATGAAGCCATAATATACAAGATTCTGTCTATGCCCTCCCATGAGTGAGGGAATGCAATGCAATGAAGCTACTGGCGAAAATGAATTCCTGGTCGTGGTAAAAAGGCAAAGACTTTGCGCGGGGACCTGGTTGACAAGATATGATCGACTACGATCAGAGACTGAAATGCTAGAGTGAATTGCCCTACTTGTTCTTCCTCTGGCAGGACCTGAACGAAAGCATGAACAATTAAAGAAAGGCGAAATATCTGCGTAAGACATGACAATAATGCTGTAGGGCGAACCGGACCAGTTTGCGGTCAAAACATAAAATGAGCGATCAACATGGATTATTAGGAAATTAGGGAAGCAGGTATGTATGCGATACATAGGGGCCATGGGGCCGAAGCAGTCGTCGGGCCCCCGAAGCCATAGGGCCGAAGCAGTCGTCGGGCCCCCGAAGCTATGGGGCCGAAGCAGTCGTCAGGCCCCCGAAGCCATGGGGCCGAGGCAGGTCGTCGGGCCCCCGAAGCCATGGGGCCGAAGCAGGTCGTCGGGCCCCCGAAGCCATGGGGCCGAAGCAGGTCGTCGGGCCCCCGAAGCCATGGGGCCGAAGCAGGTCGTCGGGCCCCCGAAGCCATGGGGCCGAAGCAGGTCGTCGGGCCCCCGAAGCCATGGGGCCGAAGCAGGTCGTCGGGCCCCCGAAGCCATGGGGCCGAAGCAGGTCGTCGGGCCCCCGAAGCCATGGGGCCGAAGCAGGTCGTCGGGCCCCCGAAGCCATGGGGCCGAAGCAGGTCGTCGGGCCCCCGAAGCCATGGGGCCGAAGCAGGTCGTCGGGCCCCCGAAGCCATGGGGCCGAAGCAGGTCGTCGGGCCCCCGAAGCCATGGGGCCGAAGCAGGTCGTCGGGCCCCCGAAGCCATGGATCAACATGGAGCAATCAACATGGATTATTAGGAAATTAGGGAAGCAGGTATGTGTGCGATACATAGGGGCCAAATCAGCCTAGATGCACAGATGGACAACCAACCTGGCAATCAGCCCAGCAGGTTTGAAAACAGTCGTCGGGCCCCCGAAGCCATGGGGCCGAAGCAGTCGTCGGGCCCCCGAAGCCATGGGGCCGAAGCAGTCGTCGGGGCCCCTGAAGCCATGGGGCCGAAGCAGTCGTCGGGGCCCCGAAGCCATGGGGCCGAGTTTTTTTTTTTTTTTTTAAGAATTATAACTATGAAAAGTGACATGAATAAGGTGCACGTGAATTAAACCATGAGCCTGACCGATGTGGCAGGCGATAACCAAGATAAACTTCGTGGCCTGAATAACATGCAAGGCGAAATATCGTTAGGAACGAGACCTGACCGACGTGGAAGGTGACCCCAATAGTTCAACTGCATGACCTGAAAAGACGAAGGGAAACATGACAGAAAATGGAGATAATAACGGACATTAACTAAAATTAATAACATAAGCTGGCAAGCAGGTAAAGATATGAGTCATTCAAAAGCATAGCTGCACAGGTGGACAGACAACCATTGGTCAGACCCCTGAAGCAACCACCAGGGGCCCATGGGGCCGGGCAGCCGCCGGGATGCGAACCTTAGAACTAAGGACGGCTGGGGAAAAGATTGGGCCTTAACCCAACGGGTTTAGTAAGCAACCGGGACTCGATAACCTAGAAAGACAAAGACATGGACTCGCATAACCTCCAACAGAAACCTGGGACACTAACCAGCCTACAACCATGTCGTACCCTTAACAAACAAAACATGAAAAGCGGTCAAGGGGCCCCCGGAGCCATGAGGCCGGATCGGTCATAGGGCCCCCGAAGCCAGAGGGATGACGTTGCGGTGACGATAAGTAATTAAAACGTAAGCCGGACCTGATGGCATATGAAGCGACTTAAATGATTGGATTGGCTAGAAGGTGGCCTAAGGAACATGACTGCCAACAGGCGTTAAAAATATAGACATTAGTAATCCGAAGCACGTGCGTACATAAAACACTAACCACCGCGAACCATAAACGTAAACATGAAATGCCTGGGGTATTGCAAGTTCGCTAAGAGAAGTCTCTTATCGTGACAAACAAATGAACAGCTTGTGAAAACATAGCAGGAAACGTACTCCTATCGGCCGACTGACCTCCGCTGAGGAGCTGTTTGGTGAACTGGGGCAGGAGACCAATCTGAGTGAATACGAACCAGAAGTAAAAGGAGACCAGTCTGAGTGAATACGAACCAGGATTAAACAGAAACTAGGCCTATGGAATGTGACAGACCACCGAGGAAGGGAACGTAAGCCTGAAAAGAACGCAGTTATGTTTGTCAGGAGAGAGGTACCAGAGCGGTGGGTGCAGACTGCCCCGGTGAGATTGAGCAAAACCATGATGTAGCAATAAACAGGAGAATGCAGCTTTGAGTGGGAGCAGAGTACAACACATGATGTAACAACAAATGGGTGAATGCAGCTTTGGATGTGAGTGGTACCTAAAAACATGGTATAGGCGCAGCTCTGAGTATGGGTAGCGCATGAAAAGCATGGTATAAAGCAGACGTATAAATGCAACCTGAAAGTGAGCAGAGTATTGACGTGATGCGAAAGCAGACATGTGGACGCAGCTCTAGTAGTGAAAGGAGTATAGGACAAGATGTGAAAAGCAGACATGCGGACGCAGCTTTGGATGTGAACGGAATATTAACTTGATGTGACCGCAGACATGGAAAGCGGCTTTGGTGAGTGGGGTATACAACCTGGTGTAGCAGTAGAAGTGTGAACACAACTTTGGGTATAAGCAGAGCATGAAAATTGGTATAAACGCAGCTCTGGTTGTGAGTGGAGCAAGGTGGGAACACCAGGGTGGTGCGTCCAGAGCATGAAAACGGAGTAACAGTAGCAGCTATGGCTGTAAGCCGAGTATACAACATGTAATAACAGGCATGTAATACGGATCCGGCTGTCGGCTGGGGACGGAATGAGATGTAACAGCCAACAGGTGAGCGCAGCTTGAATGTGAGACCAATCTGAGTGAATACGAACCAAGAGTAGAAAAGTGCAGTACAGTGAAGACGTGCGGATGCAGCATAAGACATTAAATAAAAGCCGAAAGTGTAAATGCCGCTCAGGATAACAGCGGAGCATGAAAGTATGAGATTGTGGATAAGCTCTGCCTGTATATTTATGTTTAAATTGTACTGGAGCTGTCATTTGGCATTCCGGGCACTAGAGGCCACTGTTTTGCAGCACAGTCAGCATGCTTCTGGGTGAACCAGTAAGTGTTGATCTGACATGGTGGAAGGATTGTGCTGTGAGGGGCTGAATCCGATTCCATCCTGGCTTGCAGATGTCCGGCAGTGAATGGATACTCAAAGGAAGGAGAGCATCTGCTGTCCCCTGTCTGGATCCAGCACTTTGAAAGAGAGGTTGTCCCAGGAAGACCAGTTCCAGTGTATGGACAGAAAACCTTAGCATCAAGCAAGGCCGCACGGTTGCTGAGAGCTTGGTGGCCATCCCGGGTAAGCGGCATCCTAGGGCCCAGAACGGACGCAGGTCAGTACACCTGATTACCAATTGTACTTCACTGTTTGGCGCCTAAAGTAACAGAGACTAGCCTAGGCCTTGTATGCGCTAGTTAGATAGGGTTATAGCTTTGTTAGGCCTTACTGTACTGGACTGCAGCGCAGTAATTGACTTGCAGGCTCTGCTGCGTCTGCCACCGGTTAGGTGTGTCCTCTATAGCGGCACAGTACGACTTGTAGGCTCTGCTGTGTACGCCAGCAGGCTAGGCCTGTCCCTCGGACAGGGACAGTGACTGTGGGCCTGGGGTATTACTTATACTGTTTGTACTTGTGTTAATACTGTTTCCAAAGTAAAGTTTATATTCTTGCATATAAAGCTGGTGTCAGTGTTGCTTCCATGTCTGTGACTTTGCTGTATCCTGGGGAGCCCACCCCGGTACACGGCTTACGAAAGTGAAATACATGAAGTTTAAAGATGGTGGTAGTGGGGGGAAAAGGGGGGGGGGGAGAGACACATGGCAAGGAACAGCTACAGCAAAAGGCCTAAACAATAAACACTGCGTCCGATCTCCAAACATGACGTCAGTTGCAGCCCGGGTAACTCTTACTTCAGCCGGATTGCTGTAAAGAAACTTTTCATACGAGACGAACGAAGCAAAGTGAAACTTGTAAGATTTATAGGAACCAACTCTTATTACCAACAAACAAAAATGAAAAGCAAATGGAAGTATTTAGGCCCAAACGAGCAAACCTGAGGTAGCAGATTCTGAGGCGAAGCCTCCCGTTCGCTAGCAAAGTCGGATCCGACCGGCCTGGAGAGACGGCCCCGGCCCAACTTACTTACGTAGTATGGCGCGTGCATGCTATGGTAGCAGAGAGCAAAATAACAAGCTCCATGCTGCAAAGAAAGACTCCTACCACCAGAGAAGCTAGTGTGTTAATGACACCCAGCGGCAGCTGTGCACCTGAAAACACACACCTGTGAGTGAGGGTGTGGCTCGTATATGAAGAGCCTCCGCCCCTCCCACAAATGCAGGCTGACTAATCAGCCTTACCAACATATATATATATATATATTTGTGTAATGCATATACATGTGTAATATATATACCGTATATAAGTGTTATGTGTATATACATATATATATATTTGTGTAATGCATATACATGTGTAATATATATACCATATATGAGTGTGATGTGTATATATTTGTGTAATGCATATACATGTGTAATATATATATAGAGTATATGAGTGTGATGTGTATGTATGTTTATATATATATATATATTTGTGTAATGCATATACATGTGTATATATTTGATGTGTATATATTTCTATAGTCAATGGAATGTGTTCAGCTCTGTATGTGTTAGTTATGTGCTGAATCCAGCACTTCTGTTACATCTGTAACGCCCAGAGGTGCATTACCACTTCTGCACTCCACTACTGTCTCCTATGGTTAACCTAATGTCATCCTGTGTATTCATTTCCAGGTCCTGCATAATGTGCATCTCCTATTTTGCAACTGTTTGTGTTCAATTGTAATATGCCTAGTTCACCAGCAGGTGGCATCATCAATGGCAGAGCTACAAGTACAGAGAATGGAGCCTTATTTTCCCTTCTAACACCCCCCTCTGTGGTGTGGTGGGTGTGTCCCGCGTGCTGCAGGGAGGGTAGAGTTCAGTTTCTAGCAGAGTTTGAGAGTACCCCTGCTAGGGGAAGGAGTGGAGAGTACCCCCTGCTAGGGGAAGGCAGCAGGTGCACATCCCTGTTGGATGAGCCCTGTCTGAACCAGCTGGAGCACTTTCAGCTCGGTTGGACATAGAGGCAGAAGCCTGAAGCCTCAGAAGCCAGGAGAAGAAAGTTTTCCCTGCACAAAGCTAGAGACAGACCAGATTACAAGGTAAAGTACAGCCTAAAGGGGTAGCTGAGTTCTATAGCCAGCCTGTTAGCACAGCAGAGTCATAGAGAAACAGACATAGCAGACAGGAGTTTGCCTGCCACAGTTAATGCTAAAGCCTGCTGAAAACCAAGACAAAGCCTGCAAATCGTTTGGAGAAAAGTTTGAAAGTAAAGCTGTTATCAACTTCATCACAAGGTCTGGACTCAATTTATTTCATCATCCCCTTCATCAACTACCCCCTTTGTCTGCTTCGGACGACAACGCCTGGGTTCCAGTGTATCCTGGTAGGAGCACCGGGACAACATGCACCAACATTAAAGGACATTATAGGCTACCCTACACCACTCTGGCATTCCTACACCTGAGTACCATCCAACACTACATCACTAAAAGGGGCCCTGTTTCCTTGTTGCTTCACTGCAACTGGCATCGCGACAAACATTTGCTTTGAGGGACCCATGGCCATTGCCCCCGTCCGTCGCACATCCATTGTTCTGCTCCTCTAACAGTGGAAATATATAGCAGTGATATAAACTCACCCTTATATGTACTGTATATGTCCGTACCCATTGTATAAGCGGATTTTGCTGCAGATTTGAGGTGGAAAAATATGCTGCTTGTAGACCTACATTGCATTTTCATGCTTGATGGGAATCCATGCAGAAATGTGTAAGGGAGCTCATCCCCATAGATATGTCCCAGGTGTGTCACATCATGTGACTATGATGTCACCCATGTTGTCCATCGATCTATGTATGGGAGCATCCATGTGTGTGGCGAATGTTTGTATAAGCGCATCCCTGCCTATGGTGATCGTGTGAATGTGTATAAGGGGGTATCCACATATGTGATGAATGTGTGAGGGTCTAATATAACAAACACAAAGCAAAAGTGGGTAGTAAGGGGGCATAACTACTGTGCCGGGGTAGTAAGGGAGCATTCTACTGTTTTGGGGCACTAAGGCAACCTAACTACTGTGTGAGGACAATAATGAGTTTTACTGTGTGGGCAAGCGTGGCAAGCGTAGGTGGTCTTGACTAGCTGTGGTAAGGGGGATTGTAGGAAATTTGTGGGGGGAGAGGGGGGGTGGCGGCCTATTAAAAAATCTGCTATGGGGCCCAGCCTTTTATAGTTACGCTTCTGTCGATTGTGTGTAAATGACACATTTAGTAGAATTATCCGTTTTGCAAAGCTGGTAGCAGCCAGTAGGGGGCAGTAAGATGGAAATGTCCTAAACTAGCATGCTATAGTTTACACATGGTTTAAAGGGATTCTGTCATCAGAAATGAGGCCTATAACCTAAACATATGGCGATGTCCCTAGTAATACACTGAATCCTAAAGTGACTTTATCAAATGCGCCTGTGGCTCTATAATCATAAAAAACAGGTTTATATCACCTGTCACTCACTTCAAAATGTGTCCAAGGGGACGTCTCATGGTGAAGGGTGCCCGGCTGCAGCCATCTCGTTTAGGCCATTCCCGCCTTCTGAAGTGAAATCGCCGCTCTCCCTTTCATTAGATCCGCCTACCTCAGTTCATCTACCTCTCTAACGTCCGCTCGCTTCAGCCAGATCCCGCGCGTGCGCACTAGGTATAGGGATCTGGCTGAAGCGAGCGGACGTTAGAGAGGTAGATGAACTGAGGTAGGCGGATCTAATGAAAGGGAGGACGGCGATTTCACTTCAGAAGGCGGCGCTGGGCACCTAAACGAGATGGCTGCACCCGGGCACCCTTCACCATGAGACGTCCCCTTGGACACATTTTGAAGTGAGTGACAGGTGATATAAACCTGTTTTTTATGATTATAGAGCCACAGGCGCATTTGATAAAGTCACTTTAGGATTCAGTGTATTACTAGGGACATCGCCATATGTTTAGGTTATAGGCCTCATTTCTGATGACAGAATCCCTTTAATATATACTTGACATCCATTCTGTAGCAAATAAGGAAAGCAGGGTGGACAAAGAGTGCAGAAATTAGACTAAAGAAGCAAAATCTGCTTAGAGCTCAAATGACAGACACTAATAGTAATCAATACGTCTCCATTATGCATTTTTTCCTTCCCCGGTTTAAATGACCCACTACAAGCATTTGTTCAGCCTCAGCAGATTTTGACAAGCAGGAGGGAAAGAAAAAAAGTCAGGAGTAGCAGTTCAGCTCAGCGCAAACATACTTGAGATCAGCAGAGTGTGCAGCCATCAGGTTTCTGAGACTCTTGTCAGCAAGAGGGCAACCAGAAAGACTGAAAGAGAACAGATAGATAACTGGATAAGCCAAAATAAAAAAAAAGGAGGTGTGCGGGATAGTACTAAATAGCCTGCAAGCCAAAGCACAAAGGAGTATCCAAGAGAGGTCTAACCTGCGGTGAGAGGCGTAGTTTCCAGTAATGTGTCCGCTTCCATCACATCCTGGTGTAGGGCAGCTACATGCAGAGAAAATTCTATGTTAATAAAAAGCACTAGAGGTTACAATAAATAAATGAAATCTACGTAGAGTTGTCTATGTACTTGTATCCCCAACACCATAGGAAGCAATAATTTTGTTATTATTCCATGGTACGTAGTATCCAGAAAACAAACAAAAAAATTCCAATATGTTGGAGAGATATCACCATGTATGACCAGCTTAAGTGCTTGACCTTTCAAAAGCATTGCAGTTCATTTTAGAGCATTCTGGACACTTGTATTATGCGTGCAAGGTCTGAGAGAATATTGACTATGATTGTTCATCTCATATCTTTGATGCGTACCCTGGGTTCACGCAGGCAGGTTTATAATATCAAGAAATAGAAGAGAAGGGTCTAAAAAGTAACTTGGAATAACTCATTAATTCTTTGGTTGCAACCGAAACGCGTCTATTTAGGTCACACAGCCGACCAGGGCCATTGACTGTCATTTATCGTTTTCCAGGTGAACAGGTTTGCTGCTATGCTGCCCATAATGTTTCATAAAGTTTGTTATCAATGAAGATCCAGACACCATCACCGCAATAATAGACAAGGGCTATGTGCTCAGAGCCACTCAGTCATTAGGGGCTCATCTACACACACACCAATACGACAGAATTTACCAGATAAAAAAACCATAAAGAACACTACAGTGCAAGACGTGGGCACGGGTACCGAGCTCAAGCGGGTAATATGATACCAACAAACACATAAGGACGTCTGTAGTTAACTCGTGGGGGGAGAGCAAGGCAGGTGGTGTTCAAGTTGTAAGAACTCAAATGACTAATTCAAGCAGTATAATGTTATAAGATTTCTTGGGTTCCTAAAAGGAGCAATTCCTCTACTTTCTACAACTGATTGTTCCAGAGAGCATACACAGGCCAATCACTCTGAAAAGTCTGCTGTCTTACATAAAGATTTGTTATACTGAAGTTCTAGACTCTCGTATAGTTCCTTTAAGATAAGGTAGATGAAGCAGGAGACATCAATAATCCACAAATCAGCCCAGGAATATTTCCAGGGCTTAAGACAATGGTCATAAGGCAATCATTTGGGGTGATATTACAGTTGTTATTTTGATTAAATTAGAATATATATTAGTACAGATAAAAGGATATATAATGATGAAAGCTAGGAAGATGATAATTTCCAAACAACGTGTAGCTATAACATAACCTATAAAATCAATACAAGGGCCTAAGTGCCAGAGAAACGAGGCTTCAGTAAAATCCAGTAGTAGGTCTCCAGCACAGGTTGACAACCTTTCATAGTTCATGAAACCTCACTATTTCAACTTACGCAAGAAAGTAGAGGGAAACTGATGTCTGGTAATGCTATCTCAATCTACAACAAGGAATTGTTTCTAAGGATGCAAACAAATGCTGACCTGTGTTGGCATAGGGGTGAAGATGTGATGTCCATTCATTCTATATGCATATCCCTGGCCAGTACAGTGTTTAGATTTTTTTTTTTCTCCCAATAGTTAATCTAAAACTACCAGATCTATAAAAGAAGAGTGCTAACAAACAAGAAATGTCTACTCTGGTGAGATAGTAACAAACAGGAAACCTTTAGTCTTATGAAATACTAACAGACAAGAAACCTCTACTCAAATGAAGTACTAATAAACAAGAAGCCTCTACTCTGGTGAGGTACTAACAATCCAGAAGCCTCTACTAAGGTGAGGACTAGCAAACAAGAAGACTCTACTCTGGTGAGGTACTAACAAACAAGAAGCCTCTACTCTGGTGAGGTACTAACAAACAAGAAGACTCTACTCTGGTGAGGTACTAACAATCCAGAAGCCTCTACTAAGGTGAGGACTAGCAAACAAGAAGACTCTACTCTGGTGAGGTACTAACAAACCAGAAGCCTCTACTAAGGTGAGGACTAGAAAATAAGAAGCCTCTACTCTGGTGAGGTACTAACAAACAAGAAGACTCTACTCTGGTGAGGTACTAACAAATAAGAAGCCTCTACTCTGGTGAGGTACTAACAAACAAGAAGACTCTACTCTGGTGAGGTACTAACAAACAAGAAGACTCTACTCTGGTGAGGTACTAACAAACAAGAAGACTCTACTCTGGTGAGGTACTAACAAACAAGAAGCCTCTACTAAGGTGAGGACTAGCAAACAAGAAGACTCTTTTTGGTGAGGTAGTAATAAACAAGAAGCCTCTACTTTGGTGAAGTACTAACAAACAAGAAACCTCTACTCTAGTGAGGTACTAGCAAACAAGAAGCCTCTATTCTAGCAAAACCTCTGAATTTAAGGAGAACTGCAATACATACATTTCTGGGAAATATACCAACAAATCAAAAGTTTCCATGTGTATTACAGCTCCAATGCTGGACCACAATTATCTGGTCCCAGCAATTTTATACCATGGCAAGCTTTCCAAAATCAGTGATTCTCTTGGTTTGAAGATACATCCTCAATGTTGCTATGTTTCTTTGTATGCTAAGCAAAGGCTTAATGTACAACTTACTCATTCAGGAGGGTTCCTGCTTTTTTTCCTCCATCGCCCCCTTTTGGACTTGCGCACCCCCCATCACGTATAGGCCGAATATCCCGTTGTGCAGAAAAATATCTGGGAAAATATTGGTTTCAAGTAAGTCCAACGGGAGGGCCATATTGTTCCAGAAATAAAATGTACCCTTTGTCTGCACAGAGTGGAAGCGGCAACATTGTAGACTGAACTAACATTCATGGGATTGCAAGTTCGTTGAATATTGTTTCAATACACAAAATAGCTGCCTACACAGAGTGCAGGCAATGGGTACACTTAAATGCAGGGGTACATCTGGGCAAAATGGGGACCCTTTATGCATCTCAGGAAAACAATGATACTGACTTACCTCTATAGGGTTCTAGGCTGGAGAAAGGAGCTGGGAAAATAGAATATTTTCCCTGCTCCGCTCTCCAGTCTACAACCTATGTATCTTGCCACGATATTTTTAGAAAGGAAAAACATTATGCTGTAGTCGCAAGGACTACATGTAAACTGTGTAATAAACTGCAGAAACGTGTTTGTCTCTAGATGTCACCTGATCTTTTCTAACATACACAACTCTAACAACACGAGCACCTTAGACAATGAGTGGAACGCCGGTGTTGCCAGTACATGCACTTACCTGCCCTCCCAACAATCGTACGCCATGTAATAGCTAGATCTTTCGATAAAGTTTTACAAACTTCCCTACTTTCCAAAATGTGTCTGACGCTCAAACTAAGCTATTGTGTCTCTCGTACGTTAATAATTCACATTATATTGCATTTTACTTACGTCAGCAGCTCTTTCTTGCTGTCCTTGGAGAGAAACTTCAGTTTGAAATTGCTGAGCGTCACGTCTCCAGGGTATTTGCGGTCTTCAAAGTTCTCCTCCTGCATCTCTTGGTCATCAGCTTCTGATGAAGCAAAAGAAGCTCCCGCTGGTTCAGACTTTGAAGAAGAGTAGAGAACAGGTTTTAATTCTTAAAATGAATACATACAAAATATAATTCCTTACAAGATATAATGCAACTAAGGCAGAATCTATGGCAACGCCCTGCTGAGTTGATATTATTTTTATTGAGTTTAACTGCTGCTACTGGTTACAACTTACAATGTTTAATTGTGCATACCTCTGTCAATGGGCATCACTCTAATGAATAATCATTTGTTGTGTTCTCTGTCACAACCCCCCCTGCCAGCCTTGTTCACGAATTATTGGGGACAGTACTTCTAATACGTCATATGCAAATGTGGCCATATATAGCCAAGGGAGCAGTACCTACCACTCTGTCCTCAAGGGGGAGTGATCAGAAGAGTGTAGATCATTCCCCTTCAGTGCCAGTGGACCACCCCCTTGGCTATAAGCAGCCACATTTGCATATCAGGCACTCATTTGGGAATGAGGGGGCTTCAAAAAAAAAAATTGCACCAGATTACTCAGGGGAGTGGCCTGAATTTGCAGAGGTACGCAGATTTAAAAGTTTTACCAGGTATGCAGGGGTTGTGCTGTTTAGAAGTGGTGAAGGGATTTAACAGAGCAGGGTCCTCTGTACAGGTTACTCATATCTTGGTCAGAGTAGCCAGATACAAAGAATATCTTTCACTGTGGAGGACCTGTCCTGTATTCCATAAACAACAAAGCTAAATGTCCCAGAATTTCAGAGCTGTATCATGATTGATAGTTATCCACTGTACTCAACTATGAATGGAGCCGCAGGGCACATGCTAGACCTGCCGCTTCATCAAGACGGGGGAATGGGACCCCTGTAATGGGGTTTTGGGGGGAATAAGGGAAAACTTTTATTCATGGCACCACCCCATAATGTTACTTATAAAACTGCCATCATGCCTTGTACCACATTTATTATGTGATTTAGACATTTTTTGTGCCTTGTTCATCAAGGGGGCAAGACTTCGCAGTAACGCGGCATGGCATAAGTTTGTACCAACATACACCAAAATAGTAAGACAACCAGTAGATGGTGTAAAGTTAGACAAAAGTGCCTGAAGATGCTTTAGATTTAGCATCCAGCATCAGTCACTGTGACTGTCATTCACAATAATTGACCCATGTAAAGGGACCTATACTGCCCAATTTTCCCACAAATTACAAATGTTTGCATGTGGTCACAACAGGGGCCCACTTTGTCTTAATTTTCTTGTGAAGAACCGTTCTAACAAGTATGGATTGTCCCAAAGATAAGCATGTCAACATTTAAGCCTTTAGCAAAATGCTCAAATGGTGGGTCATCAGGCAATAACCTACCTCTTCAGGCTCCTCTTCACGTTGGCGATTTGGCTTGGTGTAGTCAATGGGTCCATCCCAATCATCTTGTCGAGAAGTCTGGCTGGACTGGGGTGATGTCATAGTGCTACTTGTGGCACTAGTACAGTTTTGGCGTTGGGACTGGTCTGGAGACTTCATGCTGGGACTACTGCTGCAACTACTGCTGCTGGGGAATGTGCTCTCCCTTTTCCGATGCTTGTTCATACTCAAGTCCAAAGTGCCATTTTCATCTACTTCTATGTCCATAGACTGCAACCACAGACAAGGGCAAAATAAATTGGAGAAAATGTCTTGGACAGAAGTTGCACACTCAACAGTTATGAATGAAGACAACCAAGACAGAAGAACGATTTAAACACATGAACCTGTGTTAAAAAAATGTAATTGATCTCCACAGACCATTTTTGTGGACCTGTTTCTGGTTGTGCACAAATACTTAAGAGGTAAGAAGAAAATGATTCCAGCAGAAGGATAATTCTGTGCAGTATAATTACATAGCAGCAGGGACTGATAACGCAGATACTCACTTTACTTGGTAGGTCCTGTTGCTTTGTACTAAGATTCTCTGGCATCTCCCAGCATCGAGTAGAAAGATTCAAGATGGCCGTTGCTGCCATGTGTGCAGCCTCTGCATCATGGGTGTAATCAAAGCCAGAGGAAGAAGATGAAGTGCTTTTGACATAGCTGCTAGATGGACTATGACTTGGGGATGAGGCCTTTGGAAATGGTTTAGCTGTAGAGGAATAGGAAGGTAGCCATGTTAGGAAATAAAAGGTCCGAGGGTGGGTTTTTATTGCGTCACATCCATTCATTCTAGACATATTAATCACAGAATGATTATGTGACCCAATCACTCATTGCATTATTGTTCACGTTCAGAAAAGTGAAAGCTTATTTCTTGCATTAAATATCACACTAAGAAGCAGTTCACTAAATGCAATATATCCTCACCCAGAAACTCCTACAAATACCTAATGAATTGCATTATGAGCCACCTCAGCTCTACGTATCTACTTTAAATCTCCTCCTCTGGGAAATTTAAACAGTGGAAAGATTCATCTTCAATTTGCTTCTACCGCCTCCATGAAGTTTTACATTTAATAAATCTTTCCAGCTCGGATGGATTTTCAGTCAGTGAATTAGAGGAGAAGAGCGATGCTGGGACGGTTCGTCGTCCTCGCTGCTTTGCAAGAATTTATTTTGTCAGTACAATTACCCAGAAAAATGCTCTGCAAATATTGCAAATGAGGCGATCTTACTCAGCGGGAGAATTATTTTTGCTGTGAAACAAATGACTTTTCCGTCAGTCCTAACCCAAGCTGTCAGTGCCACTTCTCCAATTTGGCATGTAGCCAACGTCATCATTTTGTGTGCGGTGTGGGTTCAGCAATAAAGGAGTAAGTCTCATTGTGTTGCAGTAGCTGAGTCGTCTCTGAAGCATGAACGCTTTTTACTGAGCAGCTGTGTCAGGATTACACAAGGATCTTGGAAAGTAGGATTAGTTATGAGGGAAAGCCCTCTTGAGGCTACTGACATCTACAAGCAGTTAACCAAGACCTCCTGAAATTCTTCTCAGTGCTCTAGAAAGAGATTGCCATACCTCACGGGACTTCCACCTTTTCTTTTGCCATCATTGTTTCATATTCACCTACTGTATTATTAAAGGAGTTGTCCCATCTTGCCATTACTAAGGCAAGATGGGACAAAGAGCCGACTGCCAGGTGGCTAGAAAATAGCGTTGCGGCCCAGCACTCTGTTTTCAAAGCTCCCAGCCACCTAATGGTCGGCTCTTAGTCCCACCTTGCCTTAATAATGGGGCCAACCCCTTCAAACAGCATTGTCCCAGTAAATGTAAGTCCTTGAGTTGTCCTCTGATATTTAGTTGACCTAAACCATTGCAGCTCCAACAGGGGCAGTCACCTATCTTTTCCAAGTTCCTGAGCATTCGATCTGCCTAGTTATCCCTACGTAATTTTGCATTATTAAAGAGAAAAGAGAAAACCATTGTATTGTATGGTGACCCACACTTACTTTTAAAGGCTTTGGGTGAGGTTTCGCTTGTCTGAATCTTTGGGGCAAGCAAGCGTTTGCCGAAAACCTGAGCATCAAAACTTGCATAATCAAAGGTAACCTTGGAGTATTTCTCCAGCTCCTTGGCTAAATTGGCTCGTGGCGTTGCAGGAACCATGTTGGGCCTATAGCTGCCATATTGGGGAATCTCCAGCTGCTTCACGAAGCACATGGGCCTATGAAAAAAGTGTAAAGGATTATACTTAGGTTATTATTAACTTCAATGATATAAAAATATATGTAGTAGAGCTACAAATATTTACTAACATATTACAACACTTGGGTCCCAGAGGCAGTAAGGCGTGCACTATGATTTGGGCCCTTACTATGATCAGAATATGCTTGGATCAACTTCAAGGAACGAGGCATCATAGCCTCACCACAAACTTAGGACCTCTTATAGCTCCAGAACAGCTGCCTTCTCAAAATGGGGAGCATCCAATAATTTAGGTAAAAATGAATTTTGTTTCTTTAGGTCAGGGATGTTCTAGCTGTTGTAAAACTACAACTCCCGCCATGCCCTGCTGTATGCTGATAGCTGTAGGCTGTCTGGGCATGCTGAGAGTTGAAGTTTTGCAACAGTTGCAGGGCCGCAGGTTGGGCATCCCTGCTTTACGTTAACTCAGTAGGTTTTCCTACAGTTGCACATGTGTTTCCTACACGTGACATACTCAGCTATTCCGATGCACTATAGGGTGTACTACATCAACATGAACAGGCGAGTCAGATGTCTGATCTTACCTGAGTATCCTGTCTGAGTTTGTATTATTTTTGGTGAGATCTCCAGGCTGTTGCTGCTTCTCGTGGGATCTGGCCAATTTTTCAGCTGCAGCAATGGGGCATCCAGATAAACTAAGAACAAATGCAAAAATAAAAACTGAGATATGGTCTTATACAATGGGAATGAGTTACTGAGCTACTAAGGATGCTCCAGTACCTCCTGTGTGTGTTCCTATTGCTGTTAACATGGCCCTGTCCTGTGCAGCCAGGGGTCGGACACTTGAGTACATTCTCATGCATGGCCAGAACTGCAAATATAAAAGAGATGTGATGCAATCATTTAAATATGGTTTATTGAAAGACATTAAAGAGGTTGTCCAGCCTTTTCCAAGTGATAACATATCCTCAGGATAGGCCATCACTAGCTCATCGGCAGGAGTCCGGCACCCCCTACAATTAACTGTTGGGGTGTAGCTCCATTGCTGGAGCTACATTGCACTGTCAACATTGTAGTGGACAGCTCTTGTCACTCAGCTCTGCTCCCACTAAAGTCAATGGGAGTAGCTCTGCAGTGACAAGCTGTGCCCACTACAATGTTGATGGGACTCTGCGCCATCTTCTGGAACAGAGCTACACAGAACAGCTGATCGGTGGGGGTGCGGGTTGCTGGACAACCACTGATCAGCTAGTGATGGCCTATCCTGAGGAGACTTAAAGCTGAATGGGGGAGACTTACAAAGCTAAAAGTGCCAGAACTGTGTCTAGTGCACATGCTTTGCATAACATTTATTATGTGTTTTAGGCTGCTGCCACATTACGTCTTTTCTTTGTTGTTTTTTGGCTTGTAAAAAGATGCAATGACATTTTTTACAGGTAGCATATTTTAGTAATTTTTTTCCCCTGACATTTCTTTTTACCTATACAGAAGTATAGGAGAAAACATCTGAAATAACCCCACCCTCACGGCATGCTATGATTAATAGTGTTGAGCAAACATGCTCGGCCCTTCGGCTCGAGCATCGCAGTGTTCAGCCGAATACTGTGTATGCTCGAGCACAATTGAACACAATGAAAATCAATGGGAGACTCGAGCATTAAACCAGGCACCCCCTGCTCTGAAGGAGAGATAGTGTCTGGTTCACAGAAAAAAGTTAGAAATTGATGGAAACACCACCGAAATAGTTTGAAAACAGCATGGGAAGGATGTCTGGATGCATCTTGGACTCCCATTACCTATGGCATACAATAGACAACCACACAAACGCTATATACCAAAAGCCGGGTATGTGCAAGCCAACAATCTATCCATGAGACAGATCCAGTCAACATACCTTACAATGGCAGCCTTGTGCACTATGAGACATTCAAAACCAGTCCTCATCTGACTGAGAGCCAGTAAGCCTCAGAGTTGCTTCATAACTGTTGGATGGCTTGGGTGGACCTGCGCACCTAGATCATTATCATTAGGGTGACAAAAAGTTTTCTGATTGTCCTAACATAATATTCAATAACCTTTTTATACAGTTTTGTCATGTAAACTCATTTGCATAATCATGGGCATATGCAAATTATCTGAATCTGCTTGTTTTTCAGCTGAAACACCATTTGCATGGAAAATACGCGCTAAAAATTCGCGATTAGAATATTCGCGATCAACACTACTCTTGAACAGCGTCATTTATTGGATTCATAGTCTTATGACAAGACTATGAATCCAATAGATGGCGCTGTTTTTGACTCATAAACAGCGCCATCTATTGGTTTCATAGTTGGTTTTTTTAATACATTTTATTAGGTTTTGATATAATTTGCACATTTACATTCAAAGGTACATATTGGATCAAATTACAGGTCATATTCCTTTTATACAGATATGTGCAGTGAAAACAAAGATAAAACACATATAAACAGTGCAATAATCCTTTCCCTAAACATTTCCCTTCCCCCCTAACCCTCCCCACTTCTATACAGGTGATGTGGTTTAAAGTTTTCTTTTTATTATAGGTATTCCTGGAGGTGTACAGTGTCTCATTTCGGAGTTCATGTGGATTTATTGTCGTGTAGTCTCATGGTAGTGCGTCTTTATGTAAGGATTGATGATGCTTTATACGTTATTGATTTCATAGTCTTATGACAAGACTATGAATCCAATAGATGGCGCTGTTAATGACTCATGAACAGCACCATCTATTAGATTCATATTCTCATCATAAGACTATGAATCGAATAGATGGCGCTGTTCATTAGTAGTGTAGATCGCGAATATTGTAATCACAAATTTTTATCACAAATTTTCCATGTAAATTATTTTTCAGCTGAAAAACAAGGCAGATTCTGTTCATTTGCATGTCTTTCCCAAAATGCCATGTTTATGCAAATGAGTTCACACAACAAAATTGTATAGAAAGGTTATTAAATATTATGTTAGGACAATCAGAAAACTTTTTGTCACCCTAATGATAATGATCTATGTGTGGTTGTCTATTGTATGTCATAGATAGCAGGACAGGAGTCCAAGATGCATCCAGATGTCTTCCCCATGCTGTTTCCAAACCATTTTGGTGGTGTTTCCATCAATTTCTAACCTTTTATTGTAAACCAAACTCTCCTCTTCAGAGCAGGGGGTGCCTGGTTTAATAGTTGGGTTCTTCCATTGTGCTCGTTAGAGCACCCGAGCACTTTGGTGCTCGATCAACACTAATGATTAAAAATAAAAATGCCAAGGGAACAAAAAACCTTAGGAAGCGCCACAAAAAAAGATATATTTCTTATTAGCCAACATGTAACATCTGGCCGCTGCATTATTGTTTCGAAAAAAAAAAAGGCTACCATTTTTTGGGGGATTTTTCAAAAAAGATGTGTCAAACCATCATTACTTTTTGCAGCTCGCTCAGCAAGGGCATTGTTTAGTGAGAAAGGGGAGTGGTTTAATGTGGAAGGGGTGCATTCACTAACAAAACTTTGGTGCAAATAAGCCACCCAATAGGTGCTGTAAAGTTTAGAATCTGTCATGCACCACCATAAGTTTTACACTGTCTAAATATTAGACAGGATTAGTAAGTCTTCCTCATTGTAGCTCGGAAACTGTGAAACACTTTTCAAAATGAAGTCAGAAACGTGTTCAAACAGTTGTCACTTCCTTTCTCCTGCTCTTCTCAGTAGCTCATACACATTATACAGAAGCACAGGGAAAAATACACCACACCGCAATGATGATATGCCTTACTCTCTGGAGGGATCCTGTCCTTGTGTGGGCATCCTGAGAGGCTCCTGTGATGAGGATAAAGTCCTGTTACATGTCCGGTACCATCACAGCCAGGGGTTGGACATTTGATCTCTCTTTTTTCAGGTCTTGCGGCATCTTATGATAGAAGTTGACAATGAATAAATATAAATTGTATTTTTTTTATTAGAACAGCTCTTAGTACATTTTTTGCATGCATTATGGGATCGTCACTTGATTGTTAGGTCAGGATTAGACAGCCTGACAGGTGAAATATTATAAGGTCTTTGTATATAAAACAGCAAATAAACCAACTGCATGTATGAATTAGCCATCTGTCATCGCAACGTCTCAATGTGCTCTGTGGCTGGAATTGCACAAAATGCTTATTCCCATTGTGACAAGGTAATTAGTCCATGTAAAAACTGTTTTTCTCATTTTCCCTGGTTTATCTGTGCAGCTGTTTGCTTCTAGATATCCACACATGCATTATTCTGTACGATGGCATCACCGATTTGTTTCAAGGCCCCATACACATGGCTGCACACAATTCCAAGTTGTACGGAGACATAACAAGACACCAGTGGAACCTGCTAAAACTCTATAGGCCTCCAAGTGCCTAAGGTGGTATAGTCCAGAACTGTAGGAACGCTGTGTTCTGCTGAAGTGGTATAGCCCTCCTCCTCTTAATTATATGACTGGCATGGGCGTAAAATGGGCGTAACTATAGCCATAACAGCCATAGAACTTTCTATGGAACCCAAAGTGAGGGGGTTATCATAGGCAAGAACATTGTAGCTTTTTGTGGGGAATAAGAATATGGTGGCTTTTTGGTCTTATGGGTGGGTTTTATGATATATGGTACTATTAAACATAGCTTCAATTATTGCTACTTATGCTACTGTTTTAATTTTCTTACACTAGGTGGCCGGGGCGCCATCCTATTTTGCTTTTGGGGCCCTGTAAATCATAGTTATGCCCGTCTCCGTACAGTATTGAAATGTATGGGTTCCGATGAGCCGAAGTAAGTTATTCACCAAGTCGCACATGACTTAATTGATTTTTAAAGTGGAAAACCACTTTAAAACTTGAAACTGAACTCATCTTCGGTTCCGACTCGTACCTCAGAACCGAAGCTGAATTCGGTTTCAAGTTTTCCACTTTAAAAATCAATTACTGAAGCTATTCAACGAAGTCACGCACAACTTCGCGAATAACTAATTTCGGCTCATCGGAGCCCATACATTTTGATACTGTACGGAGACGGATCTCCATACAGTATTATTCTGAAGTTATGAATGAAGCGACTTCGGATGTAACATCCAAAGCTTGCTTCGCTCATCACTACCAGTGATTATTGAATGTTAGAGAAGATCGTTATAAATCTATATTCTTATCCTTTTTTTTTTATTATATAACTTTTTTAAACTTTGCAAAAAACGTGGATGTTGGGTGTGGTCAGATTTCACAGATTAGGCATTATCTGTTAGATTTCACTATTTTTTTAATTAATGAACAATTCAATTGCTTTCTGTTCTACACATCTACTTTGTGAAGGTGCAGGATCTAAAGGTCCGTTTAGAGCCTGAGATCCTTCTGAGAAAATAATTTAAGATCCTTAATAAAAAGTTATGTTCATTCTGTTTCAGCAGAATTGCCCGCTTCCCACCTTCCTGACAAGGAAGGGTCAGATACAAAATTTGTTCTTCTGAGATATCAAAAATTTTCAGGACAAAGCTGAATGTGACACAGGGAATCAATGAGGTAGATGGTTTTGCCTTTCACGTTTGACTAATCTGTTTCCGGTAAACCAGCAGACGGCCACAAAGAGATTATTTTACACTGTTGCCACACTGCTGGGAGAGTCATATTCTTAAAGCTTTCAGATGGATAAAGGAGAGGAAGCGAAGAGGGAGAACTAGCTGGTAAATTGCTTATGAAGCAGAAAATTTTGCTTATCACCCTTGGCAACAGCATAATGAACTCCAATCTGCAGAAATACGCGATGCTCATTTTCTTTTTAACTTTTTGCGAAATGTGTTAACATCTACAGATAGGAAATGTGATTTTCTAGGACATATTTTTGCAATGTTTATTCCAAGCTGTTCCGGTTGAAGTAAAGTATTCAATTAGAATTGAACTTATTTTCTAGACTGCACTAAACATTCACTGCCAGATTTAAGTAACTTCACCCGAAGTACATCATTTCCACTACAGTTGTCTTGGTTCCTCCGCGCAGCGGTTTTACATTTTGCTCATGAGTTCTACCAAATATTTATTATAATGTTTTTTGTTTAAGTTTTTTATTTTACATGCATACATTGATCCCCAGGAATTTGTTGCTTTCCCCATGTCTGCAGACCTGAACATAAGGCCTAAGGCTGCTTTGACATCTCCATCAGAGATGATCCTGCTGCCTGATCTGGCACAAATACCGGCTGTTGGACGTACCAAAAAACACTGCATGCAACTGCTTTTGTCCAGTTGAAGCCCAGTATTTATGCCAGAAAGTGGCCGGATCACCACCGGATCACATTACAGTCAATAGTGATCAAACGGTGATCTGTTGAATTCGGAAATACCACATCCGGTGAACTCCAGCAGGCTGTTCTCTGCCAGAACAGCTTGCCGGAAATGTTGATCGGAGATGCGACTGTAACTCTACACAACTAAAATTATTTTAATTTTCATCCATTTAAAGTAAATTCTCAGCTTTCCTGACTTGTCTCCCTTAGTAAATAGTTGCATTTCCTAGGTAATAACAATGCTGACTCTGTATGGTGCTGTTCCTTAGAAAGAAATTGTCAGTAGGGCATGTACATACAAAGTCTGGCAGGTATAGGGCAAATTCTTTTGACAAAGGGAATGATAAAACCCTGTTCTCAATGTATGTAAATATTTTAGGAGGAATAACAGAGGAAAAGCATAGGTAGAGGTCTAGAAAAAGATACCTCAAATAAGTTGACTGGTCATCTCCCAATAGGGGATTTTGTATTCAAGATGCAATGTAATGATGTCTTAGCCAAGAAGTGAAATATGACAAGAAAACACATTTACCATAAAAGCTTTTTCTCATGGTGTCTATCGACCGGTTCTGTTTCTCTTCAGTTTGGTAACTCTTGATGGTGTCTGTTGTTGTTCTGCTCTGCTCCCGAACAACTTTAACCTGTTCAGCCTTCAGAGCAATCGCTTGTTCCAGGAGCCCAAGGTTGCCCCGGGTCATCATGTCGTACATTTCAGATTCATCTGTTACAGCTGATTTTTGAGAATGGCTATCATCATCCTTATCGTCATCTGACCTGACCTCCACAATTACGGAATATTCAGGTTTTGGACTATATTGTCCTTCACAGTGGATTTTAGGGGAGTCCTGAGAAGCATTGGGGGCATCCTGGCTCATCATTTCAGAAGGGTGTTCCTCTGCTTCCTCATCATCATCTAGGTCATCATCATCTTCATCATCCTCATCAACATCATCATCATCCTCTTCATCATCATCTTCATCCTCCATATCTTTTTTGCAAGCCTCCTCACACTGTATGTCATCTCGGGGTTCAAGACCTGACTCGCTGCTAGGCTCGCTGGTGACTTCAATTACTTCTTCAGCATCTTCTGTCTGTATGATGATCTCCTTGTCACACACCTCTTCCACTGCCACTTCCTCTACTTCTGGTTGGACTATATGCATTACACCAGAGCCTGGTTTAGGGGTCTCCAGTTCACTTTCTGGCAAATGTCCCTCTGAAACCAATGCTGCTTTTGCTATTTGGCCCAAGTTTAAAAGTGAATTGGCAATGATTTCTTGATAACTGCTGTAAGTGGCTCTTGTGGGAGTCTCGTTGCTTTTTGGAAGTTCTTCATAGGATGACTTAGCTGGAGAGCTTTCAGCTGAGATTAAGGGAAAGAGAGAGAAAAAATATTTTTAGTAAGAATGCAATAATAACAAAGGTGTCCATAGCCTTTAAGGCCATATTTTACTTTAATGATCTGAAGGACAGACCCTACAGTGTACAAAACAAAAGTGATCTAGGTTCTTATAAAGGATACCAGTGGATAATCTGGCACAGGGAGTGCGTGGGTTTAAAATTTAAGACTTAAGTTCTGCTTTAAGCCCTGACAGATGTCAATTGCCACTCAGGTCAGCTGACTCCAGGCATGGATATTAGGTTCTCATATGTAATTGTTAAGAAGGAATGAAATACCTTCTATAGGCTCTGGGCTTGGAGACTCTTTAAGTTCAGGGTGCTCAGATTCCTCTTCAGTCTCCACCAATGTTCCTTCAGAGTCCTCTGTGCCAGAATCTTCATCTTTCAACTCTGTATCTTCACTACCATCACTGTCCATATTGTAGCCCTCATCCAGGGCCAGTTTGAGAGGATGTGACTTCCTCTTTGATGCTGAGAGTTCAATCTCTGAATCTTGCACCTTGCGTTTACGGGCCAAGGGGCAATTTTGTAAACTGCAGAAGGACAATAGCAAATATGAAAATCTCTATAATGTTTTTTTTGTTTTTTATGTTTTTTTTACTGGCCTGTCCACCTAATATGTTAGTGGAAGAGCAGTGATAAAGACTAATGTCTTGCAAGAACTTCACCAAATTACCTTCTATGTCTTGCATACTTTCCACTGATGTGTCCTGAGCCAATACAGCCTGGGGTGGGACAGCTTTAAAGGGCACAAATGAGATATAAAAATGCTTGCTATTACTATATAGTGATGTGCAATAGTTTACCAGTCCTTTCCCTGAGTTTCTCTATTTCGACTTATTCCGTATCTCATTTGTATAATGAACCATATAACCTGGCCTCCAAGTACTTCAGAACTAATGAAACACTTCACCTGCCTTAATTAATTGAGTGCTTCATTATAGTTTTATAGCATATGCTTAATTAAAGATTTGTATGTGCACGGCTACAGAGTAAGACACCTTCACTATCTGCGGTAACTCTCACTTCAGGAAAAAAGGAAATTTTTGTTTGGCTCTGGTCAGAGAAGATTACCAATGGAGTCCACAGGTTCAAGATGTGTAGATTATAATCTCCCTTCCTGTACATGTGCTGACAAGAATACTAAACTGTGTAGAGTACGTCAAAATATTGTACACTAAAATACACAGTTTTGTCCATGTTATCCCTGGTTCTGATCTTCAATGTTGAAGCCATGGTGTTGTGACACTGTAGCTGAAAGCATTGTTTCGGCGTAATCAAATGCTTTCAGTACTTGCAAGACTTCAGATATCAATCAAATCAGGCAGCTCATTATAATAGACTGTAAGTGGAGCGAGATAATTGCTTGTGATGGTAGCATAGGCAATATGTGTTAGAAGCAGGGACATTATAGCTATAAAAACAACAACAATAAAAAAAACCTCTGCGCTAATATATAATTTTGTCTTTAAGTGCATACGTTGGCAACACAGTGGAAGCTGCCAATTATGGGCAGAACTTATATTTATGAGCACAGAGCTTACAGATAAAGTAGCTGTACATAACAATTTAGTAAGGAGGAGGATTGCAAAAACAAGACCTTATTAAAAAAAATCCCTTGATAATATTTCCATTGCTGTGTGTTTTATATTTTTAAGCTGCCCACAGACAATACATTGCACTGACTTATAGGATATAAAGCAATATGACCAGGGGCGTAGCTATAGGGGGTGCAGAGGTAGCAGTTACTACCGAGCCCAGAATCCTGAGGGGGCCCAAACACCCTTGTGCCACATAAGAAGATATTGGTATTAGAGAAAGTGCATGCTCAAGAATTTGGCATGGGCGGGGGACAGGGGGCAGCATTACAATTTTTGCCTCAGGCAGCATGAAGGCTATGTGCTTACCTGCCCTTGGCCACAAAACACTGAGGGAAGGAGGGCCCAAGCTGAACTCTCCCACCAGGACTCATGAGCCTTGGTGCAAGAGTCCATGAATATGACCATGATGTTACAGGGTTGGGTACCCAAAAAAGGCTTGTCCAATTCCTGTAGTTGTAAAGCTTTAGTAACTATAATCACACTCGAAAAAGAATAATAAATATATTTCATCAGGTTCTGAGAACTTACCTCACTTCCTGCCCAATAAGCTCAACTGGGATACCTGCAGACAGAGCAGTGAAAATTTAAAATGAGCAAAGCAGTTACATACTGCTATAACCCAGTGGTGTAGCGTGTGGGGGTGGATTGCCCCGGCGCCAAATTGGCCATCTAGCTCAAGCCATGCTCAAAACTCCAAAATAGAGCTAAACATGTACTAATATACGCTAAATAGGTAATACACAAATTTACTATATGCAATTGTGGTTTCTTCAAGTTGTATAATATGACAGTATGGACCTCATTCCCAAGAAAAGTAGTGAAACCTACTGAAGACCTATATTTGAGAAGGTCCTTACTAGCAACGGCACTATCCAAAGATCCACAGGAAGGAAATATTTCCAACCATTTTCCTGGATCTTGATAACCCTGAAGGCTACCTTTGATACCCTGATAACCATGTAGTTGCCTTCTTACCCCCCTATGAGTTTCTCTAAGATTCCAGCAGAGCTGGTGTCTTTGTTCTTTACACAGCGGCAGCGAGTGTGTGTCCCTGTATCTCATACCAGTCATGCTGGCAGCGCCATCCCCCAGAGGACCCTCTCCTACACTGCTCTCTCCGCTGCCTCCGCTCTGTACATTTGTAAGTAATTAAGAGGTTTCTAAATTTCCCATAGATGATGCTAATTATAAATCAGCATTAGCACATTTTGTGAATGAACCTGCTGGTGCGTGATGTCATGGAGATGATGGAACAAGAAGGCACAAGATCTCACCTCGGATTTTGGATCGTGTGCGGGCCCTTTTGTCGTCATTTTCTACATTCATCTGATGCAAAAAGAAATTTCAGGGAAATGTTAGAGAACCCTTGTAAGACCAAGCGGCAGCATCTGATATGTTCTGAAGCCAGAGTCAAGAGGTTGTCATCACCATAGGGAAGCTTGATATCATACAAAGGGCTGCCCGGGTGACATGAGAAGGAATGCATTTGCTCATGCAATATCTATGTGGCCAAGGGACCAGCTATCACCCTTCCCCAGAAGTAGTGTGGATGATCACTCTATTTCCTCACCAGCCTAAAGGTCATGTCACCCTTTAGTGAAAGGAACATGGGGGTGAAAAACTGCTTGGCCATCCAGTCGAGGAACAGTGGTGGCCCAAAGCGTCATTTTGGTTTGCGGTGTAGTATGGCCCTGGTTAGAGTCATCTACTTATTGTAGTGGTCAGGATGTGTTCCACCTTGTCATCTAAATGCAGTATGATTGACCTACTGGAAGGACAACTGGCCATTCCTGTCACTCAGACAGCATTACATTTCCTTGTAGGACCATATCAAAACCCCTACTGCAGGAGAATGCATGTTGCTTTGTCTCCATATTGCTCTCTCCTGGGCACAGTCACTGAAGTCCTGCTTTGTATGTGTTTGCAGAGCAGAACACTTTCCATTCAATCTATTCTACTTGGATGCTCACTGGGCTCTTCTATTTCCTGGGGAAAAAAGCCTTTGGAGAGCTCTGCTTTCTAATTGTTGTGTATACGCGGTGTAACAGCTACCTGTACATCCACTGCTCTACATCTCAGGCGCTTACGTTACATTTACCGGGGGGTGCAGAAGCCTCAGTCCTCTGCATCTTGTATACAGTATATATATATATATATATATATACTCAGAAAATGCTGGGTTATTAAAGACAATTATAACGTAATTTGATTCATGGTAAGTTGGTGGTCCGTGGGCAAGGGTCGGCCACCTCTGTAAGCCTCCCTCCATCTAAACATTAACTGTATGGCTCTAATTGAATTAGTCCTAAGCAGCTCAGTTCATTGGTCATTAATTCCAGCCTGGGAGGATCTATTATGCTGCTGTTACGGATATTGTGGCTTTGGGCAATTGCCTACTTTGGCTCTCCTGTTTGTGTACGACATGTCTGGTTATGCAGGAGGGTGTCATTTCTTTATTGAATAACCGTGGCAGCTAATGAGCATTAAGGAATCCCTGGTATGAGCCTGACACTGTCTCTGAGAGAACTGAGTGACTACCTCTGTGGCTTCCATTAAGGCTGCCGAGATGTTGTCACAGCTATGAGTTAAGATATGGATGGATAGATAGATAAATAGATATATAGATGATAGATAGATAGATAGATAAGAGATAGATAGATAGATAGATAGATAGATAACAGATATATAATAGATAGATGATAGATAGAGAGATAGATAGGAGATAGATAGGAGATAAATAGGAGATAGATAGATAGATGATAGATAGATAAGAGATAGATAGATAGATAGATAGATGATAGATAGATGATAGATAGATAAGAGATAGATGATAGATAGATAGATAGATAGATAGATAGATAGATAGATAGATAGGAGATAGATAGGAGATAGATGATAGATAACAGATAGATAATAGATAGATGATAGATAGATAGATAGATAGATAGATAGATAGATAGATGTAGTCTCGTCTCTGCCATTAGTACCAGGGTCCTATAGGGCTAGATAGGACTCCAGGTAATCCTGTGTATGAACACACCTACCTTTGGGGTATGTTCATACTGATAGTCAGTCAGAATTTTTGTTAGGGTTTTACTAGGAGGTGGCCATCTTCCTTCCTTAGTTCTTAGGCCTGATTCCCTGTCCCCCCCTTCCCTCTTGTTCGGTGTGGTGTTTCCCTCCCACATCGAAGCGTGACATAGATAGATAATAGATACATAGATACATAGATAGATAGATAATACATAGATAGATAGATAATAGAATAGACATATGATATGTAGATAGATAATAGATAAATAGATATAGATAGATATAGAAATATGATAGATAGATAGATAATACATAGATAGATGATAGATAGATAATAGAATAGACATATGATATGTAGATAGATAATAGATAAATAGATATAGATGGATATAGAAATATGATAGATAGATAGATAGATAGATAGATAGATAGATAGATAGATAGATACTGTTGATTGATTTCCCCTTGGTATATACGTCTAGTTTATTATTTTGCAGATTTGAAACCTAGTGACACCAAGTGGCAGCTGTACCCAAGGCTTGTTGTGACGGTATGCCCTCTGGGGGTGTCTTCCTTGCTGCTTGATGTAAATGCCCCTGACAGGGAGGCCATTGTTACTCCTGACTTGAGTAGACAAATAAACAGGAGTTACATCTTGATCAGCGGCACAAAGGATTGCTGCTTGCTTCACGTGATGCTCGAGTGTGTGCGGATTAACATGTCACTGCTCCACTCTGGAGCCCAGCACATATACAGCACAAAGACATTTACCATATACTGTATACATGTTTTGATAGGAGCCCCAGGCTAGAGGTGGACATCTACCTGAGCTCACAGCAATCATTAGAGCTGAGGATCTTCATAACACCTCATGGGAAATTCCTAGATACAATGTTTAATACGTTTTCCAGCAAAGGAGAATTCTGTTGGGGGGAGTTGTTTAGTCATTGAAGAGGCCGCATTATCAGTGCCGGTGTATGGGCTGATTTATCTGTGCATCTATGGCCAGATGATATTCATGGACAGGACTAAATTCTATACAAGTGGGTAGAAAAATAACACACATATGCAAATCCCTCGCCCTTATGACAAGAGGAGCTGCTCCCATATGTCACCTTTACCTTGGAGTTTCTGCTGGTTAGTCTTTGTTTTGTGTGACAGCTGGTTACTTTCTCGCCACGGGTCCACCTTTGGTTCAGCAGCTCACCTCGGAACTCATTTTCTGGAGAAACAGAGGAAAGCGAAGGTTACTATGTGAGAAGATAACGTCACTTATTCTTACTATACTACCACAATGTTGTTTTACTGGGCAACATAATCCTTTGATATCATATATATATATATCCATCTCACATCACTCTAATAGTGTTCTATCTATCTTTCTATCTATCTATCTCTCTACCTACTTACTATCTATCTACTATAGTATCTATCTCATATCTATCTATCTATCTATCTACCGACTTACTATCTATCTACCTACTTACTATCTATCTATCTGTCTATCTATCTATCTATCTATCTCATATCTGTAATAATTATCTATATCATTATCTCATATCTGTAATAATTATCTATATCATTATCTATCTCATATCTATCTATCTCATATCTATCTATCTAATAATGATATATTTATCTATCTATCTCATAACTATATATCTGTCTCCTATCTATCTATCTATCTATCTATCTATCTCATATCTGTAATAATTATTTATATCATTATCTATCTAATAATTATCTATCTATCATACTCATAACTATTTCATATCTATCTATCTATCTATCTATCTATCTATCTATCTATCTATCTATCTCATATCTATCTATCTATCTATCTATCTATCTATCTATCTCATATCTATCTATTTATCCATTCATCTACTTATCTGGATGCTCTTGTAACCAATTTCCAACAGATACAGCCAGCAGTATGACCAAGCTCACATAAGCACCACAATTCCAGAATTCTGTTTTAGCCCAGAACAGGATGCCAGAACTGTCGGATCCGCCATGTGTCAGACAGCAGAAGCACCCAACTATCCCCACTGACCATAATGGGGCCTGTAGGGTTTCCGCCCTGGACACCAGCATTCTGTCAGTCATGGGTGTGATCCGAGCTCGAGCAAGTTAAGTTCTGGAACATATTGTGCACAGAAATCAATAGTAACCTTTAAGGTGACTACAACATCCAGCCTGCGCCCATAGCCTTCATATACCCACAAGATCACATGTAGGACAACTAATGGCGGACTACAAAGGAGCACTTGGTCTTTTTCTGCCATCAGTCTTCTATGTTTCCATTACAAAATGAAACACAGTCAGGTGCGAGAAAGAGGGAGAGGGAGGGAGTGAGGGGGGCTGTAAACATCCACCATCCTCCAACACTGCGAGTTATTTATAAAGGCTAAAAGGACAGAATAATGCTGTAAAGTGACATCACCTCTGTGGTTGGGGGTTTGCATATACGGAATACTGAGTTATGCACAGCAATTTTCTTGCACACAAATCTTTCCTCAGCTGCATTTAAAAGATCTGATGGATCACAGTGCAGCTGGGGTGGGGGCTCTGCCATTATTCTGCTCTTCACTCCCTCTTCTGCATCCGCTGTAATGAATCTTGCCTGCAGTAGAAATGGTGTTTTCTTCTGTACGGTCCCCGAGTGCCAGGCAGCCTCTCTCCTCACAACATCCAGTGTTTTGTTTGGGTGATGAGATATCACAACACGCCAGTCACCCAGGAAAGGGAATCTTGCAGGTTTTAAATAGTGATGAGCGGCAGGGGCAATATTCGAATTCAAGATAGTTCACAAATATTTTGTAGAATATTCGTCATATATTCGCAAATTTAAGAATTCCCGATTATTTTCTTGATTGCGAAAATCGCCAATGTAATATTCGCGTAATGCGCCCGCAATACAGGCGTGGGTCACTTTTGCTACATTTTCCAAGCTGCTAGAAGTTTCCTAAGACTGGAGAAAAGGGTTGGCACGGCAGAATATTACAATAGCTTTATATGCAGATAGAGTCAAGTGCTCCAATATATTCGCGATTGCGCTAATCGGCACTAATGATTGGAATATTTTGGCGCAATACATGAAACTTCACATTTTATCAGGTCTGAGTAGATATTACTGATTGGTGCACTAAGTATTGTTGTGACATCACAGCACTATGTCTGTAGCATGTATGTATGGACAGCAGAGAAACAGTAATTCCTATCACACTACCTAACACCCTGCACTGGAACAGCTACACTATATCAGGATATAACCTACACTGACTATCTCCCCTTAACTATCTGTATTATATATATGAGCTAACTAACTATCTAATGTAATAACACAGCAAAGCACAGAGCAGAGCAAAGACACTGCTGTTTCTCTCAGAACTCCATAAAACTACAGAAAATGGCTGCTGGGGAGGTTCATATATAGTAAGGGGTCGGCAACTTTCCTATTGGTTGCTAGGGATGTTGCTAAGCTCAGACAAAGACACTGCAGCCTTCTCATTGGCCCACAAGCAAGAAGCAGGAAGGGATCATGGGTTCAGATGAAAAAAAATCTTGAATATTTGAAAATACAATTTTCACAAAAGTGCCGATATTCGCGATTAATATTCACGATTTTAATATTCGCGCCCAACACTAGTTTTAAATGGTGATTGTGAATTTTCACTGCTGACAAACAGAAAGTGCCCTGATTATCAGCTCTTCTGCCCGACAGGCGCTGGCAAATCTCGGCTAATGCCAGTCGCAAAAATCTATCAATGACGGCATGCGATGTTCAAGCCTTTACCCCGGTATCAGAAGTGAACTTATCTCCCGCTCTTATCGTGTATTTTTATATGAAGCTGGATGTCTAGAATAAAATACCCTGATACATCGCTCATCAGGAATATCTTGCTGGCATTATATTCATTCGTTATAGGCCTGGACCTACAGAGTAAGATCGTGTTGTTATTCCATGGTGCCAGTCCAACAGGGATAGGAGACCTTTACATTCGCCTACACGTCACCAGATGGCGATATGGTTTTCAAGCTGTATCCAGGGGTGCACCTAGCCTTTCTGCTGCCTGAGGCGAAAACTAAAATGGCTCCCAACACCCCTAATGATCAGCTGTTGACATCACGTTCATCGGTCACATGGCCTAGGCGCAGTTCGGCTCCCTGGGAAGATGCAATGGGGCCGGGGTGCTCACCAGAGTGCCACAATCTCCTCAACTAGATGATTGGCAGGAGTGCCAGGAGTCGACCCCCAACAGATCCGATATCGATGACCTATCCTGAGGATGTCATTAAACATCCAGAAAACCCTCTAAGTAGTAGAAAAAGAAACCTTTGTGAATGGCTTCCAGTATCCATTGGTGTATACAGCGTCTATGCAGAGCTATGAGTGTCTATGGTTGCAGATTATGGGTAGTCTGACATTGCAGTTATGTGTTGGTCTACTTCCTCTGCATTTAAAGGTTTCTACGAACAGAAAGCTTTGAGAACTGACTTTCACCGCTCAAAGTTGACCATAGAAATCAGTGTAAAGACTAGTAGCGTACAAAGATCATACCAGGCCCCCCACACAGGGCAGAAGGGTTTCCGCCTAAACCCCTTTCAATGACTTTCGGGTCATTTTTTCCACTGCCCAAAGTAGTTCCTTTAGCGGGTAGAGTCCTGACCAAGTTTTCACCTCCGGGAGAAGAGGAGATAATCCCAACTCAGACTAGGCCCCCTCTTGCCCTGGGCCCATTGCAGTCGCATGGTCTGCCGCTATGGTAGTTTCACCCCTGGTAAAGACTTGTTAACACCCCATCAGCATGTGGAACAGTATCATATGTGGTCTCTAGTGACCCACTGAATTCACCCAAAAGCCAAAGGACCAGCACAGAGCTCATGATAAATTTCATAGCAGTTATTTGACTTGGACAGATATGTATGCACAGCAGATTCTATAAGATTTTACCTGAAGAAGAGGGCGATCCACCCTCAAAACGCGTTGTGGAATATTTTAGTCATCAATGAACAGTTCTTACATCTACTGGACTACTGACTTGTTCCTGTGACAGCACCTGTATAGGACCTGCTGTTCATACTTTCCTGTGTTCTCCCAGGTCCCGCTGCTGCAACCCCTAGAGATCTGTGACTGCAGCAAGAAACCTTCTTCAATTGTATCTCTAAAATCGAGTGACCACAACACTAGGTAAGTAGTATATCTACCTAATACTATCTGATACAATCTGATTTGACTTGGACTGACAAAAACAACAGCCAATAGTCAGAACTCCAACCTAACCAATCCCTTTTCCTCTTCTGTCCGCCCCAGGGGTGGTTACTGAAATGGAAGCATCCTGTTAATCCTGTAAAGACCAACCATTTTTTCAGGATTTCATGGTCAGTTTTAGTTTTTTATTTTATTTATTTGATCTTAAAAGGGCTGTCTCACTTCAGCAAATGGCATGTATCATGTAGACAGAGTTCATACAAGACACTTACTAATGCACTGTGATTATCCATATTGTCTCATTTGCTGGCTGGATTTAATTTTGACACTGGTAGTATCGAGGGGTTATGACCACCCTGCAATCCAGCAGCAGTGGTCGTGCTTGCACTCCATAGGAAAAAGCTCCAGCCTATGTGCATTCCGACAGTCGGTGCCTTTTCCTGTAGTGTGTAAGCACGACCACCGCTGCTGGACTGAAGGGTGGTCATAACCTCTGGATACGATCAATGTATAAAGTGATGGAAAAATGAATCCATCCAGCAAAGGAAGCAACATGGACAATCACAATACATTAGCAAGTGCCTTGTATTAACTTTCTCTACATAATAAATGTGGTTTACTGAAGTGAGACAACCCCTTTAAACAAACCTTCTATCTGTCCGCCTTTCTATATACGCTGAGCTATGCTGTACGTTTTCCTTCTCCACATTGCACTTATACAATACATCTACCCACAGTGTGATGACGAATTGATCCTAAAGCTGAATCCTGCAGATAACGGTATTGTTCATCAGCCTGCGGGTGGGCGTGTGGATGTGTGAATGAAATATTTACACTGATTTCCGACTCATAGGAATTAGTAGTAATGTTTACATCCTTCATCTGCTGCGGAGCCTTATTCAGTGCATCCGAGTGTGACAGTCTCCGCGGTCACTGATATATGTATCATGGGAAATCCATAAAATGTCATCTCTCATAAGTGGGTTCGGTTATCTGCGGTACTGTGTGGGTGCCATTGCTGCTGTGGTGCTGTACTGGCAGGTTGGCGGGGCCCAGTGCCAGGGTGGCTTTGTTTAGCAGTAGGGGTGCTGTTTGACTGCTGGGTCCTGTCGCCTGCTGGTGCGCAGCATCAGTGGTCACCGCGCCAAATTAGAGTAGGTCCCACTTGGGGAGGCAACCTTGGCACAGTGAGTGGGCATTACCTATACCAATGTCTTATGTACAGTATATATATTAGGGGGCTGTATACTATTTATTACGCTGAGAAGCAGGTATAGATCAATGCATAGCATGTGGATGTTTGATCCATGGGACACATTTATTAAGATCGGCGTTTTAGAATAAGAGGCACCGGCCTCTACATAACTTTGGCAGATGCCGCCTCTAAGTGTAAGACAGCTTTCTAGACAATTTTCTACGCCTAAAACAGGCATAGAAAATGGTAATTGAGATGTCCCCTTCCGCGCCCACTTTTGTAGATCTGGCGTGAGCGGGGAAAAGTTGCAGATTGTGACGCAAAGGACATTTGCACTGCAAACTGCGCCAGAAATACGCCTAATTTAGGAGCATTTCTGTTTGATAAATGACCCCCCAT